>NC_056005.1:10009106-10169252 GCF_018446385.1 Zingiber officinale
AAAGTGGAATGTTACGCATTCGAAATATATAGCCAAGCGGAAGGACAACGTCATGTACTTCGCAAAAATCCCTTTCGAATGCCAAAGGCGTGACAATAGGCGGGCGGACAACACACATGTTAACTAGCAAAAGGACAAAGTACGCGAAAGGAAAATATTGCATTAAAGTTAAAACTTTAGGCTGAGCGGCCTAATTACAAAAAGGATCATATCCAGCCGAGTGGCTGAATTACAAAAATTACTCAATGAAGTCGTAGAGGTCCTTGGGGATGTTTTCCAGAAGCTCCACTTGATCGCTGGCAGGAATAGTGGTGGACATCGGAAGAAGGCCCTTCGATTTCAGATACGTCGTGGTGGCGGTCATAGCCAGGTCGAAGGCCGTGTACATCCGCTCGCAGACTTTTTCAGAGAATTCAGGCGAGCGGATGTAGCTCTGTCTTAGGGCAGCGACCCTACTCGGCTTGGCCTCTTGATATTCTTTGGGGGCCACCTGGGAGGCAGTAAGGGAATCTTGCAGATTCTGAAGTTTCACCGCATCGGCCGAGAGGCCCGCCTTCTCCCTATCAAGCTGCTCCGTCAGCTCCTTTACTTTCAGCTCCAGGCCCCGAGCCTCCACGTTCTTTTTCTCCAGATCGGAGATGGCCGTATTTTTTCGAGTGGTGGCCAGGGTTAATTTTGTGTCGAGCGACTTGACTTGTCGCTCGGACTCGGCCAGGGCGTGGGCCTGATCGGCCGTCTTTTTCTGCTCGGCCGCCAACAAATCTTGAGCTTTCTTCAGCTCCTTTTGCAGCTCGAAGTACAATGGGCCCTGAGAGCCGGACGGACCAACTACAGCCTTCAGTTGTCGCAGCTCTTCATCCACCAAGGCCAAGCGGTTGGAAACCGCAATTTCCTCCACCCATCTCTGACGAGAGAAATTAGAAGCTGTTAGTGGCCGATCGGAAGGAATGAATACAAAACTTGATTACCAAACTTACCCCCGTGGCCTGCTGCATATGGCTGTTGGCCAAATTCCGGATGGGGATCAGTGCGACGCGTGCCCGAGTGTCGGCCCACATCTCGGCGAGGGGCCCCTTCAGGGTGATAGTATGCTCGGGCGCAGTCGGTTGGTCGGCCTCCGACAGCAACTCTTCGGTGGGAAGGTGAAGAGTGACTCAAATCGTCCGGCCATGACCCGAGGCTGTCCGACCGGCTCCCGGAAGCGGATCAGAGGCCAGCGCCGAAAATTGAGAATGGATGGTTGAACGCCTGAATGGTTGAGCGGGGGGAAGGGTGCTGACCGGAATAGCCTCAATAGGGGTCGTCGGCTCGTCCCATTCCGAAGGAGTCCGATCGGACGAAATGGCTTCGACCTCTGGGGCTTTTCCGTGAGCACTAGCAGCAGCTTGGGCGGACGGTTGAACCGCAGAGGTGGCTGATCGGAGGGGAGTCTCCACGCGGCGCCTTTTTTGGAGAGGCTCTTCTTCTGGCACTGAGCCTTCATCCCGAGCGGAAGGCTCATGGATGAGGGTTGCGCCAACCACCTGCTCTGGGAGGGAAGCCTGAGCGGCTGACTCCCCGGCCTGTGTCCTGCTCTCCCCTTCATGTGATCCGACCGGCTGGATGTCGAGCGCTTCCATCTCCTTCGCGGCCGCAGCTTCGAGCGCCACTGCCTTTCTCTTCAAAATGCCGGCCATTACCTACTCCATGATGATGTCCGCTGCAAAGGAAAGAAGAAAAATCAGTTAGCAATCAAAGCAAACACCCAAGTAAAATTCTTACCGAAGCCAGTCGGAAGAGGAGTCCGTATGGGACTCAGACCGAAGATGTACATCACTCCTTCATGAAGAAGCTTATCGATGTCGAGCCGCAGACCGGCCAGCATGTTTGCAGCATGGAGGTAGTCCGGTCGGGTCTTGAATTTCTTCAGCTCAGGAGTGGGGGGTAGGTCGACCTGCCACTTGGTCCGGAAATTGGCCTGCTCGGGCATACGGATATAGAAGAAATACTCCTTCCAATGTTTATTGGAAGAAAGCAGTTTGTTAAAGAAGACTAAGTCGGGCCGAGCTTGAAACATGAAGGTGCCCGGCTCAGATTGCTTGGGGTAATAGAAATAAAAAAAGACGTCCGGTCGGAGGGGGATGTTGTGGATTTTGAACAGAACAACAACCCCGCAGAGAAGGTAAAAAGTGTTGGGTACTAGACTGCCGAGCGGAACACCGAAAAAGTTACAAACATCGGTAATGAAAGGATGTACAGGGAAACGCAGACCAGCGGTAAACTGGTCGCGGAAGACGCAGAAGGCCCCGCGCGACGGCCTGTGTGGCCGAGCGGAAGGACCGGCCAAAAGAAGTTCAAAATCATGGGGGATTTCAAAATTGTCTGTTAGAACATCAAAATCATGCTGGTCGAATCGGGACTGCATGGTGGTGTACCATGGGCCGAGGGACTGGACTTCAGGATGAGAAGAACTAGCCATGATCCGAGCGGAAGGAATAAAAAAGGCGGAAAGGTAGATGAAAGGCGGAAGCAAGCGAAAGAAAAAGCCCCAAGGATTGAAACTGGGGAAAGAAATGCGGAGGAAACACCGGAAATAAGGAAGAAAAGATATAGAGCCTTACAGCGAGGAAAGGGATCAAGGAGGAGGCGCCGGAGAGCGTTGGAGAGCAGGAACAGAATCGTCGGAGCACCGAAATACCGGGGACGAAGGTAGAGGTCGCGAAAGCAAATGAGGGAGATAGGGGAGAATGAAGATTTTATAGGGTGGAGGTCGGGTGGCCTCCACCGTTGGATCCAGGTCACAGGAATCAAAGCGTGCATCGTGCCATCCATTTCGAATCGCTTCGATCACATCAAAGCACCATGCCACCGCCGCCGTACGATGATGGCAGTGCGCCACGTGGCATTCGACCATTCGAAGCATTTAATGAATGCATGCTCAGCCTTAATGTCGAAGATTGGCGTAGATTGCGAGGAGATCCGATGAATGCCACTGTTGATTCACTTTTAAGGCCATCTCTGCGGTAGGCCGATCGGAGGATACTAGCACGGAGGGGCCGCCCGGCCAGACTCGCAGTCCAGTCAGTCGGACAAATCGCCTCCTTCGACTAGACTTGAAGGGGAGGCAAGTGATCCGGCAGTAAGAACAGGGGACCCCCGTTATGGGGAGTCAACGCCACGTGGAAGTCAAAAGGGCAGGTGGCCGGCCGGAGTGAGAGATGGGTCGGCCGGACGACCGACCAGTATCTAGTGGTTAAAGGCACCCTGACGAAAGTCAGGGTTCCGGCGCTCATCGGACAATATCACAGAGCCGAGCGGATGGCACGCTTAGCCGAATACATGAGGTAGCATACTGCTAACAGTCTCCACAAAGCACATCGTCGAGAATCTTCCAAGTAGACCACTGTATGTGCCCGGCCGGATGCAAGACGGAGGCTAGCCGGCCGGACGCTCGGAGGCGGGCCGGCCGGACGCCAGGCCGGAAGCAAAGGGGAAAAGGACAAGGGACCTCTTTTTCTGACAGCGGGTATGTTCTACATTTAGGCCATACTCCAAATCTTACGACAGGAAGTTCCGCTGTCCCATCGAGGACATGCTTGGACTGTAGCAGTATGGGTCAGGTAAGCTCACTGACAAGCCCTTACTGGGGTATGGGCTATGGACACGTGTACACCTCGATATGTGTGCACTCGCTTTTCCGCTGCCCTATATAAAGGCCCTCATCCTTCGCCGGAGGTACGCATTCTACGATTCTTGGAGCCACTTTCTGGTTGAGCTTTGCCTGACTTGAGCGTCGGAGGGTCGTCGCCGGGAACCCCTTGTTGGTTGCTACTCGGAAAACCTAGAGGTTCCACTGTACAAAAATTTTGTACAAAGGTCTGAACCTTTTCCTAGCTACCATGTGTTCTTTTAAATTAAATTTTGGATCGCCTGCGGAACTTAACACATTTGATCCAAAACTTAATCTATTCGTTCTTTTAGATTTTGACTTAACACGTTCGACCCAAATCACCTTAAGTTATTAATTCCATTAAATATTAATTTCCATAATTGGTTCCCAGTACTGACGTGGCGAGGCACATGACCTTCTTGGATATGGGAGCAACCACCACCGACTAGACAAAACCTTTTATGGAAAGCTAATATTTAATTTCCTAAAATAACTTTAGGTTAACCGAAAAGAACAATCAAATCACAAGAAAAAAAATAAAAGAACACAACATCGAAAAACATATTTGAAATACTAGAATCGCATGCCTCTTGTATTTGGTATTATTTCCAAAAATAACTAGTATGATGCGGAAAGAAAAATTACTAGTTATACCTTTTAGAAAGACCTCTTGATCTTCTACCGTATTCCTCTTCTAACCTCGGACGTTGTGTGGGCAACGATCTTCCGAGATGAGAAACCACCAAAGCACCTTCTTTTCCTTTCTTCAAATTTCGGCCAAGCACAAAGCTTCCAAAAGATGAAGATCTTTTCCACCAACCAAGCTCCAAGGGATGTAAGCTTTCTCTCCTTCTTCCTCAAGCTAGATCCGGCCACCAATTAAAACTCCATGAGCATGAAGAGGTTCGGCCACAAAGAGAAGAAGAAGAGAAGAAGAAAGGGTCGGCCACACCACCAAGGAAAAGAGGGAGAAAAATAGAATAGAGTCTTTCACCTTGAAGCCTCCTCTACCCCTTCTTTTATAATCCTTGGTCTTGGCAAATAAGGAAAATTTAATAAAAACTTCCTTAATTCTTTTGCCATTAAAAAGGAAAATTTATTTAATTAAAAATAATATTTCTTTTCTATTTGTAATGGCCGGCCACCTTAATCCCTTTAATCAAGGAAATTTTAATTCACACAAGAATTAAAACTTCCTAATTTGCTTCCGGAAATTTATAAAAATTTCTCAAATAATTTTTCCCTTCATGGTGGTTAATAAAAAGGAAATTTAATAAATTAAAATCTTTCTTTTAAGCATGTGGATAAAAAAAAGTTATCTCTAAAAAATTAAAATCTCTCTTAATCTAAATAAGGAAAGATATCAAATATTTTCTTAATCTTTTGTAGAAACTAATAAAAGAGAATTATTAATTTTTAAACTTTATTTTAAATCATGAACATGGTTAAAAAGGAAAGTTTTCTTAAAATTTAAAATCCTCCTTTAATCAACAAATAAGGAAGGATTTCAAATTTTAAACTCTCTTTTAAACATGTAGATGATTTACAAATAAGGAAAGTTTTTACCAAAAATTAAAACCATCCTTTTAAACTACAAATAAGGAAAGAGATTAATCTCTTCTCTTAATCTTTTGTAGAAAGCTATAAAAGGAAATTTTTAATTTTTAAACTCTCTTTTAAAACCATGATATCCACATAAGAAATAATTTTAATAAAAATCCTTTTTAATATTCTAGTGGCTGGCCACCTAAGCTTGGGACCCATGCTTTGGCCGGCCACCTACATGGCTCATCCACTTGGTCTTGGCCGGCCCTAGCTTGGGTTCCAAGCTAGCTTGGTCGGCCCCCATTGGATGGGTAAGAAGGTGGGTATGCGGTGGGTATAAATCTCTATATACTAGAGGCTACGATAGGGACCGAAAGGAGGAATTGGTTTTGGTCTCCCGATGAAAATAAGCATCCCGTGTTCGCCCCGAACACACAACTTAATTTCATCAATAATAATTCATTCCACTAAAGAACTATTATTGAACTACCGCACCAATCCCAAATTACATTTTGGGCTCCTTCTTATTATGAGTGTGTTAGTCTCCCTGTGTTTAAGATAACAAATGTCCACTAATTAAGTAAGTTACTGACAACTCACTTAATTAATATCTAGCTTCAAGAGTAGTACCACTCAACTTCATCGTCATGTCGGACTAAGTCCACCTGCAGGGTTTAACATGACAATCCTTATGAGCTCCTCTTGAGGACATTCTCAACCTAGATCACTAGGACACAGTTTCCTTTTATAATCAACAATACACACTATAAGTGATATCATTTCCCAACTTATCGGGCTTATTGATTCATCGAACTAAATCTCACCCATTGATAAATTAAAGAAATAAATATCAAATATATATGCTTGTTATTATATTAGGATTTAAGAGCACACACTTCCATAATAACTGAGGTCTTTGTTTCTTTATAAAGTCAGTATAAAAGAAACGACCTCTAATGGTCCTACTCAATACACTCTAAGTGTACTAGTATAATTATATAGTTTAAGATAAACTAATACCTAATTACACTACGACCTTCCAATGGTTTGTTCCTTTTCATTATGGTCGTGAGCTTCTGTTTATAATTTATAAGGTACTGATAACATGATCCTCTGTGTGTGACACCACACACCATGTTATCTACAATATAAATTAATTGAACAACTACATTTATCATAAATGTAGTCATTTGACCAATGTGATTCTTATTTCTAGATAAATATTTATACCAAAAGCTAGGCTTTTAGTATACACTCTAACAATCTCCCACTTATACTAAAAGACTAAGCTGCCATATCTGCTGCCATACATCTGATTCCCATGCCTTTCAAAAAGCTCTTGCCTTAAGGACGTTAGGTTATCATCTGATGTAATCTAGGCGGCAACAACTTCTCCTCGTTTATACGATTTCTCGTATTGGGTGGTACTTGCGCTCTATTGTGTTTTCTTGCCTTATAGACTTATGGTTTCTTCAAGTTTGCTACTGCACCAATGTTATTACAATAAATTGTAATAATCTTTGGACAAACCAGAAATCATATCTAAGTCTATCTTGAGGTTATTGAGTCATTCACCTTTTATGGCTACCTCAAAGGCTTGCCATATACTAAGCTTCTATAGTGGAGTCTAGAAAAACACCTATGCTTATCACTCTTCCATAGTTATGACTTTACCTCCTAAAGTAAACACAAAATCCCAAGGTTGACTTATTATTGTCCCTATCCGATTGGAAGTCAAAATCCATGCAACCCACAGGGACCAAATTAACTGCCTTGTAAGCTAGCATATAATCTCTAGTTCCTCTAAGGTACTTTAATATATGCTTTACTGCAGTCCAATGTCCTTGTCTAGGGTTACTTTGATATCTGCTAACTATGCCCTTGGCAAAACAGATTCTGATCTCGTGCATAGCATACATTAGGTTGTCTAACTGCCGAAGCATAAAGAACTGCCTACATGTCCTCAATCTCCTTTGATGTCATCGGAGACATCTCTTTAGATAAAGACACTCCATACTTAAAAAATAAGAAACCTTTCTAGGAGTTTTGCATGCTTAAAACGAGCAAGAATTTTTCTGATGTATCAAGCTTGGGATAAGTAAAATATATTTTTTCTTGTGATCCCTTATTACTTTGATCTCAAAAATATATACATTCTCCCAAGTCCTTTATATCGAATTATTTGGACAACCATACCCTTACTTCTGACAACATTTTGATATTGTTTCCAACTACCAAAAATGTTATCTACGTATAGTACAAGAAATACCACCACATTTTCATCACACCTTTTGTATACACAAGACTTATCTGTTTACTTAATAAATCCATAGGTCTGGATTACTTTTATAAACTGGATGTTCCAAGACCTTGAAGCTTTGCATCAGTCCATAGACTGATTAAGCTTGCACACATGATGCTCTTAGCCCTTTGCAATGAACCCTTCTGGTTGCTTTATATGGATGCTTTCTTCAAGACTTCCATTAAGGAATATTGTCTTGTCATCCACTTACCAAATAGATAAAAGTATCCGGATAGACTTAAGCATGGCTACCAGTGAAAAAGTTTCCTTTTTCATCTAGCCTTGCTTTGAAAGTTTCTACCTTCCTGTCTATCCCTCTTTTCCTATTATAGACCTTTTTACACCCAACGGCTTTTACACCATTTGGTGATTTTACAAGCTTCCAGATTTTATTAGAATACATATATTCTAATTCTGTTATTCATTACTCTTTGCCAAGATGCTTGCATTTTTATCTTGGAGTACTTCATCATATGACCGGAGATCAGGTTCATGTCCTCCAGGGATCGAATCCAAAAATTCTCCCAAAACATGAACCTATTTAGGTTGCCTAACAACCCTCCCACTACGACAAGGCACTTTCTGCAATTGTGTATTATTTGTGATACGTGTTGCAGTTTTCTTGTGGTATCTCATCTTGTACAGTTGGTACTAGGTTAGACATGTCCTTTATTATTTCCTTAAGAACAAATTTACTTATGAGCACGTGGTTCATTATATAGTCCTTTTCTAAAAATCAGTCATTGATGCTAACAATGACCTTCTGATTTTTAAGACTATAAACCTTCTTTTGTTTATTTAGGATAACTTACAAACAAGTGAACTCCTATCCAACTTATCATTATCTCTCTTTAACATATGTGCTGGATTACCCGAATCCGAATATGCTTCAAAATAGGCTTACGCCTATTCAGCAATTCTATATGAGCAGAGAGTTATGACTTTGGAAGGTACTACGTTCACTTCCGTTTCCAGAGCATATCCTTAAAACAAATTTGGTAATTTTCTGAATAACTCATCATCTATCTAATTATTCCATAAGAGTCCTATACCTTCTTTCTACTACACCATTCTGTTGGGGTGTACCAGATGTAGTTAGTTGGGATTGAAATCCAACTTCTGATAAGTGACTCCTAAAATCTCTCAAGAGGTACTTGCCACTATGATCTTCCATAGTGACTTTTTACTTTAACATTTCTCCGCATCAGCCTTGTACTCTTTGAACTAATCAAAGCACTTAGTCTTGCGGCACATTAAGTAAATGTATTTGTATCTTGAATAGTTGTCTATAAAATAGACAAAATATTCGATACTACCTCTTGTCTGGATTGTCATAGGATCACACAAATCAGAATGAACCAATTCCAATATATCTTTGACTCCATTCCCCTTAGACTTAAAAGCTTCTTGGTTATTTTTCCTTTCAAGTAAGACTCGTAGGTTGGAAAGATTTCCACTACTAATGAACACAAAAGTTCATCAGCTACCAACGAATCCTACCTAAGTTAATATAACCTAGCTTTAGATGCCAAAGATATAATTGGTTCATTTCCGAAGGTTGCTTTCTCTTAAAATTAGAAGATGTGTTACTAATTTCCATTTGTTGCATCGTGGGAGTTATTGGATTATAAATTGTCAACCATCATACCAGAATAGATAACTTTCCTATTTTTCTTGATAACAACTTTGTTATCAAAATAGACACAATATCTATAATAGTTTAGAAACTGAAATCAGGTTCTTTCTAAACTTGGTACGTAAAGACAATTACTTAAAATCCATATTTTATTCTTATCAAAGGATAAACATCTCCCACTGCAACAGCTACCACTTTTACAGTAATGCCCATGTGGACGGTGATTTACCTTTCATTTAGTTATCGGGTTTCCTGGAACCCTGCAATGAATTGCAGACATGATTAATGGCATCTTGTATCTACACTCCAGGTTCTGGTAGATAACACCACTAGACATGTTTCAACTAATGAATTAAATACACCTAAATTGTTCTTAGTTCTAAGAAGACAGTCTACCTTAATGTCCAAGTCCTATTTCCAATCATTACAATTGGGACTACTAAGTCTTTTTCTATAGTATGACTACTAGGGATTGACAAACATCCTAAGAATCACAAAAATATTTGGTCAAGATTAACTCCTTAAAATCTCTATGAATTTTGTGTATACAAAATCGAAGAGGAGATTTTATTCATTAATTTTATTATCTCGTCAACTTGACGAATAAAATTAATAGTTGATCTGTCTTTGATCAAATATTTGGTCAAAACTCTTTGAATTTAAAATAACATTGATTCCTCAAACAATATTATTTAAATTCACCAACACCTCAGACACCGTGAATTTTGCATGCCACGTTAGTGTGGATGTATACAAATTCATCATTTGTAAGAGGAGGGTTTTACCCATTGACTATCTTGTCAATATAACTTTTTGACAAATAAAATTACCTCAAACACCATGAATCTTGTATGCCACGTTAGTGTGGACGTATACAAATTCAAACATTTGTAAGAGGGGTTTATTAATTTTATTATATTGCCAATCTAGTTTTATGACAAATCAATAGTTGGTTTCCTTTGGTCACACAAGTGATAGTAGTGACTCCGTTGGGAGGATACTATTAAATGTGTCTAAGTGTATACCATTACTTGACATTAAGTCCATTAATAAGATTATGCCCTTCCGCTGGGGAAGATCACACGCCTTAATTAACTTCCTATAGTCATCCAAAATGGAAGTCTTCTAGTGATCCACAAACAAGCTCATCCGTTATGGAGGAAGGCACTCGAGCCAACGCAAGCTTGTTTACATCACTTACAAACCAAGTAATGGAGACCATGGGATTTACTTAAAATCCCTCTCCCACTTAGTTATTTATAAATGAGGAATTTTAACTATGCTAGCCTACTAAATATGTAAACCAACATGCACACACAAAGACAATATAAAAGCAATAAATAGAAAATCTAATTTTCAACTATTATGGCTTTTATCTCTAGTTGTCCTCCGTGTTGTCATCCCAAGCTGCTGCCATATTTGGCCACCGCCATCGGGTCTAGCATCCATCTTGCTCCTAGTTCCGCTGCGCCTCTGGTCCTTAGAAGGTTCCACGCTTTGCAAGATTCGATCCGCGACATAAATAGAATTTTACATTTTTGATCCTATATTCCATAAAAGGAATGTACATGTATCTAGATCAAAAATAAAATCCTAATAAAACTAAATACAGCTCCTGCTGTATTTTATAATACAATCATGCACACACATATAAATGCCCTTGACATGTCCAAGGGTCCAATCACACACATAATAACTAAAAGCCATAATAGTTGGATCCTGCATCCACAAAGTTAGCACATCCTATTATTATCCTACCTAAATTATGTATGACATGTGCATAATTAAACTAATACCAAATACACAGAGGCAAAACCCTAGCTCTGATACCAATTGTTGGTTACTACTCGGAAAACCTAGAGGTTCCACTGTACAAAAATTTTGTACAAAGGTCTTAACCTTTTCCTAGCTACCATGTGTTCTTTTAAATTAAATTTTGGATCGCCTGCGGAACTTAACACGTTTGATCCAAAACTTAATCTATTCGTTCTTTTAGGTTTTGACTTGGGTTTCCTGTGGAACTTAACACGTTCGACCCAAATCACCTTAAGTTATTAATTCCATTAAATATTAATTTCCATAATTGGTTCCCAGTACTGACGTGGCGAGGCACATGACCTTCTTGGATATGGGAGCAACCACCACCGATTAGACAAAACCTTTTATGGAAAGCTAATATTTAATTTCCTAAAATAACTTAGGTTAACCGAAAAGAATAATCAAATCACAAGAAAAAAAATAAAAGAACACAACATCGAAAAACATATTCGAAATACTAGAATCGCATGCCTCTTGTATTTGGTATTATTTCCAAAAATAACTAGTATGATGCGGAAAGAAAAATTACTAGTTATACCTTTTAGAAAGACCTCTTGATCTTCTACCGTATTCCTCTTCTAACCTCGGACGTTGTGTGGGCAACGATCTTCCGAGATGAGAAACCACCAAAGCACCTTCTTTTCCTTTCTTCAAATTTCGGCCAAGCACAAAGCTTCCAAAAGATGAAGATCTTTTCCACCAACCAAGCTCCAAGGGATGTAAGCTTTCTCTCCTTCTTCCTCAAGCTAGATCCGGCCACCAATTAAAACTCCATGAGCATGAAGAGGTTCAGCCACAAAGAGAAGAAGAAGAGAAGAAGAAAGGGCCGGCCACACCACCAAGGAAAAGAGGGAGAAAAATAGAATAGAGTCCTTCACCTTGAAGTCTCCTCTACCCCTTCTTTTATAATCCTTGGTCTTGGCAAATAAGGAAAATTTAATAAAAACTTCCTTAATTCTTTTGCCATTAAAAAGGAAATTTAATTTAATTAAAAATAATATTTCTTTTCTATTTGTAATGGCCGGCCACCTTAATCCCTTTAATCAAGGAAATTTTAATTCACACAAGAATTAAAACTTCCTAATTTGCTTCCGGAAATTTATAAAAATTTCTCAAATAATTTTTCCCTTCATGGTGGTTAATAAAAAGGAAATTTAATAAATTAAAATCTTTCTTTTAAACATGTGGATAAAAAAAAGTTATCTCTAAAAAATTAAAATCTCTCTTAATCTAAATAAGGAAAGATATCAAATCTTTTCTTAATCTTTTGTAGAAACTAATAAAAGAGAATTATTAATTTTTAAACTTTCTTTTAAATCATGAACATGTTTAAAAAGGAAAGTTTTCTTAAAATTTAAAATCCTCCTTTAATCAACAAATAAGGAAAGATTTCAAATTTTAAACTCTCTTTTAAACATGTAGATGATTTACAAATAAGGAAAGTTTTTACCAAAAATTAAAACCATCCTTTTAAACTACAAATAAGGAAAGAGATTAATCTCTTCTCTTAATCTTTTGTAGAAAGCTATAAAAGGAAATTTTTAATTTTTAAACTCTCTTTTAA
Organism: Zingiber officinale; assembly: GCF_018446385.1. Taxonomy (NCBI): domain Eukaryota; kingdom Viridiplantae; phylum Streptophyta; class Magnoliopsida; order Zingiberales; family Zingiberaceae; genus Zingiber; species Zingiber officinale. Next base: position 10,021,621 of record NC_056005.1, read on the forward strand.
AACCATGATATCCACATAAGAAATAATTTTAATAAAAATCCTTTTTAATATTCTAGTGGCCGGCCACCTAAGCTTGGGACTCATGCTTTGGCCGGCCACCTACATGGCTCATCCACTTGGTCTTGGCCGGCCCTAGCTTGGGTTCCAAGCTAGCTTGGCCGGCCCCCATTGGATGGGTAAGAAGGTGGGTATGCGGTGGGTGTAAATCTCTATATACTATAGGCTACGATAGGGACCGAGAGGAGGAATTGGTTTTGGTCTCCTGATGAAAATAAGCATCTCGTGTTCGCCCCGAACACACAACTTAATTTCATCAATAATAATTCATTCCACTAAAGAACTATTATTGAACTACCGCACCAATCCCAAATTACATTTTGGGCTCCTTCTTATTATGAGTGTGTTAGTCTCCCTGTGTTTAAGATAACAAATGTCCACTAATTAAGTAAGTTACTGACAACTCACTTAATTAATATCTAGCTCCAAGAGTAGTGCCACTCAACTTCATCGTCATGTCGAACTAAGTCCACCTGCAGGGTTTAACATGACAATCCTTATGAGCTCCTCTTGAGGACATTCTCAACCTAGATCACTAGGACACAGTTTCCTTTTATAATCAACAATACACACTATAAGTGATATCATTTCCTAACTTATCGGGCTTATTGATTCATCGAACTAAATCTCACCCATTGATAAATTAAAGAAATAAATATCAAATATATGTGCTTGTTATTATATTAGGATTTAAGAGCACACACTTCCATAATAACTGAGGTCTTTGTTTCTTTATAAAGTCAGTATGAAAGAAACGACCTCTAATGGTCCTACTCAATACACTCTAAGTGTACTAGTGTAATTATATAGTTTAAGATAAACTAATACCTAATTACACTACGACCTTCCAATGGTTTGTTCCTTTCCATTATTGTCGTGAGTTACTGTTTATAATTTATAAGGTACTGATAACATGATCCTCTGTGTGTGACATCACACACCATGTTATCTACAATATAAATTAATTGAACAACTACATTTATCATAAATGTAGTCATTTGACCAATGTGATTCTTATTTCTAGATAAATATTTATACCAAAAGCTAAGCTTTTAGTATACACTCTAACACCCCTTCCCGGCCCGACTTCTGTGCAGGTTCATCGGAGGTCCGTGCGGACGGGCAGGAGATCCACGTCAGCCGTTTGGAGAGCGCCACGTGCCCAGCGTCCGTTGATTCAGCCTTCGGACAGGATCAGTAACCACTAGGATAATGAATGATAGATGAATAGAAAAGAATGGAAATTGTAGTTAAGAGTAAGAAGATAGTTAAGTAAAGGAACAAGAGAAAACCAAGTAGCTTACCTCCTCTTCCTCTTGGTTAAGGAAAGAAGCAAGCAAAAGCCAAGTTGCTTTCCTTACTTTCTTTCCTCTAATTTCGTGGGAATTAAGAGGGGGTAGAGATAGAGGGGTTAAGGGGATGAATGAAGACATGTTTCATTTACATGAGAAATAAATAGGATTGAGAGAAGAAAGGAAAGTTGTTAATCCTTCCTTCTTCTTCTTCCTCCTCCTTCTTTCTCCTTCTTCCTTCTCCACCGAGACATAGAGCCCTCTCTCCCTCATTTCTAAAAACCAAGCTAAGGTTTTCTCTCCAAGAAAACTAATTTCTAAGAAGGAGTCTCAAGGTTTACTCCTTGCAAGAAAGAGAAAACAAAAGGAAGAACTAGGAAGAGAAGCTCCTTCTTCCTCCTCAAGGGTACCACTTTCTTTAGGATCAACAAGCGAAAGGATGTAAGTATCCCCTCACCTGTGGTACAAGTTGTTTATGTTTTCCATAAGATTAGAATGCTTAAAACCTAGGATCACAAAGTGGAACTTTCGGCCAAGTGTAGATGAATGACCTAGGAAAGCTTAAGACCTAAACTAACCATGTTCACTATGTCCTTATGATATGTAGGCCATGATAAGAGATTGGTTTGGTTTTCTTATGCTTGTATGTTGCTTTAAACTTAACCTCATGCTCCTAAGGTGTTCGGCCAAGTCATGAATAAAAAGTATTAGGGAAGTAAAAAAAAAATTTAGGTCATCATGCTCATGATCTTCTCTATGAAATAGTATGAAAGATTCTAAGTGTTTGCATGCTTGTATGTTGTTTAGAGTTTATCTTCCTCTTCATGAAACTTTCAGCCACTATCCAAATTTAGGGTTAAAGGAAGCTAAAAATTTAACCTAGCATGCTCATGCATCTCTTTATGATATGATATGAATTTAGCTAGATATTTATGCTTGCATGTTGCTTAGAGCTTGGTTTCCTCTTCATGAATGTTTCGGCAATGAACAGATTTTAGGGTTCAAGGAAGCTAAAAATTTAACCTAGCATGCTCATGCATCTCTTTATGATATGATATGAATTTAGCTAGATATTTATGCTTGCATGTTGCTTAGAGCTTGGTTTCCTCTTCATGAATGTTTCGGCCAAGCACAAATTTTAGGGTTCAAGGAAGCTAAAAATTTAACCTAGCATGCTCATGTATCTCTTTATGATATGATATGAATTTAGCTAGATATTTATGCTTGCATGTTGCTTAGAGTTTGGTTTCCTCTTCATGAATGTTCGGCCAAGCACAAATTTTAGGGTTCAAGGAAGCTAAAAAATTTAACCTAACATGCTCATGTATCTCTTTATGATATGATATGAATTTAGCTAGATATTTATGCTTGCATGTTGCTTAGAGCTTGGTTTCCTCTTCATGAATGTTTCGGCCAAGGATAAATTTTAGGGTCCAAGGAAGCTAAAAATTTAACCTAGCATGCTCATGTATCTCTTTATGATATGATATGAATTTAGCTAGATATTTATGCTTGCATGTTGCTTAGAGCTTGGTTTCCTCTTCATGAATGTTTCGGCCAAGGACAAATTTTAGGGTTCAAGGAAGCTAAAAAATTTAACCTAGCATGCTCATGTATCTCTTTATGATATGATATGAATTTAGCTAGATATTTATGCTTGCATGTTGCTTAGAGATTGGTTTCCTCTTCATGAATGTTTCGGCCAAGGACAAATTTTAGGGTTCAAGGAAGCTAAAAATTTAACCTAGCATGCTCATGTATCTCCTTATGATATGATATGAATTTAGCCAGATATTTATGCTTGCATGTTGCTTAGAGCTTGGTTTCCTCTTCATGAATGATTCGGCCATGAACAGATTTTAGGGTTCAAGGAAGCTAAAAATTTAACCTAGCATGCTCATGTATCTCCTTATGATATGATATAAATTTAGCTTGATATTCATGCTTGTATGTTATTTGGAATTTATTTTCCTTCTTCATGAACCTTCGGCCATGATAAAGATCAAAACCTAGGAAAGCTTAGAAATGTGATTAACATGCTTATGACCTTCCTTTTGATATGATATGAAGTTAACATGAGATTCTTATGCTTGTATGTGGTTTAGAGTTTAAGTTCATACTCTTGAACTTTCGGCCATTATGGGTTTAGAAGCCTAGATATGCCTCACATGTTACGTTATGAATTAAGAGATGTTATTTAATGATTCCATGCATGATCATGCCTTTTCTATGATAGGTGTTGTGTTCATTTACGTATACTTATGAACCATGCATGATTATGTCTCTTATGATGTGCTATGTGCCCAAATATGCATGCTTTATGATATGACAAATAACATGCTCATTTATGTATGCTTATGACCTATGCATAATAATGTCTCTTATGATGTGCTATGTGCCCAAATATGCATGCTTTATGATATGATAAGCAAAGGCCTAAGAGTTGCTTCCCTTCTTGTTGGGATTAAGAGCACTCTTTATGACATGATAAGTGAAGGCCTAAGAGTTGCTTCCCTTTGGGGATTAAGAGCACTCTTCATGATATGATAAGATAAGATATGCTATGCTATGACATAAACCATGATATGCTATTTTACTTTGTATGGCTTGTACCAAGGGTGGGCTCCATAAGCGCCCCTAGGCCGACGGACTATGAACGGGTCTAGTAAAGGGATGGGCTCCTTAGTACGCCCCTAGGTCGACGGTCGTAGTACGGACCTAGATCCCTAGTAGGTTCGGGGCTAGCTACCCTGTCCTAGGGATTGCGCGCATTTATGTATGTATGTGGTACAAGTCGGACTCTCATGATGATATTATGTTCAAGTACTATATGATATATTTTAAGACATCTTGCATATAACATGACACATGTTTTAAAAGACATCTTGCATGATATGATTGATGATTTATGATATGATATAGCATGATGTTCTTGATGGTTTATGATATGGCATGCTATGCTCCTATGATTTATATGACATGATGATTTAAGATATGATATAGCATGATGTTCTTTATGATTTATGATATGACATGCTATGCTCTTATGATTTATATGATATGATGATTTATGATGTGATATAGCATGATGTTCTTTATGAGATAATAGGTTATGATGCTATGTATTCACCATATGATGTTAGATGATTATATTCCATGATTATATGCTTATGTGTTTATGCTTGATATATGGATTTTGTGAGTAGGAAAGGATCTTACTAAGCTTGTGTGCTTATAGCTTACATTCCTTGTACCACAGATAAAGGCAAAGAATGGATGACCTAAGGGAGTAGCAGGAGAGGCAAGGAGATGTGTGTGGTGGTGGTTCGGCTAAGATAAATAAAAGACCTGCTTATGTTATTTAGTTATGATGACATGAACTAAGTGTGTTATGTTATTGTCTGCATGACTTCAGGATATTTCTAATGTTTAAGAAATTTTAATATGCATGTATGTTTCCGCAATAGTAATGGTTAAGTAAAGTAACCCCGCACCCACTAGCAGGAGGGGCGGGCATTACAAGAACAGACCTGGCTTACAGGATGGGACGTACAAACCATGGATTATAGAGGACAGAAGCAGGTCGGTATATGGTAGCTCTCTAAATTGATGTCATAAATAAACTCCCAAATTAATGTTAAGATCGAAAACCCACAACTACACAAGCAATGTTTTAGTATAAGGCCCGAGTCGAATTTTCCGAGGACTATGCTAGCATCATGTTGTTTCGGATTAGGAACACATTTTTTTGGGTTTTCTATACATAAAATGGGAGTTTGTATTAAAATGCAAAAGAGAATAGAATTGAACTTGCTGGCAATAGTTAATTTCTACAGCAATGAATTTTAAAACAAGCAAGGAATGAAACACTTAAACCACATTTGGATTAAATGGAATTCAACCAAATTGCACTTATGAAAACCATAGATTCTAAATTACTCCTAAACAAACTTAAGAACTAACCTTAGGTTATTAGAAATTAATCTGAACTGAATGCACTAAACTAATTAAATTGACCATATGGGAACCAAGTTACAGAATTCAATGTAATTAATTGTAGAACAAAACGTGCAAGAGCTTAACACCACATCTAACTCATCACACTACAAATTCTCTATTCTATAACTCCAGCTAACTTATCAACGGATAGAAGGCTAAAACAGAAACGCTGATATCAAACAAAGGAAACCAAATTGCAGCAGTAACTGCTGCACAACCAAAACAAAACAGAACATCACAGAACAGAAATCAGTAGAACAAAACTAAACAGAGCAGATTCGTGCAGAAATTAAGACCAAAAATAAATCAAAGCTGTGAACTAACAAGTTCAGAACAGATATGCAGAAACAAGAAAAATCTATGCTATAATCAAACTGCAAAGAAAACCTAACATCCCTACACACAAATCTTGAACCAAACTTGTCTTCTCCTTGCCACCGCACAAAGAACCGCAGAGAACACTCCAACGGTATCAGAATGGAGTCTCCCAGCTACTAGCTAAGCTCAGATTTACTCGAGTGCTCACAGAAATCGTCAACGAGCTGAAACTCTATAGCGCCGCCTGGAAAAGGAATCGCGAGGCTGAAATCGAAGCTACGGTTGATGGTTTGGTGTTGGGACTGGATCAGAGCCTCCGGAGGAACACCGCCTTCGACTCTGTGGATGAACAGAACCCAAATCGGAGGACCACCGCCGACGAGGGATGAAAAATCGTGACTCTCTGCTACAGTGCTGCGGCTGAAAAATCAACTCGCCGGTGACGCCCGATGGTCGGAATCTGATCTCCGGCAGCTCAGGAACACCACGCTGATGAGGACTAGCTGAATCTCAGATCTGGATGAAGGGAGGGAGCCGCGTCCGCGCCGTCACGAAAACTGGCATGATGAACAGTAGCGCGAGCTCACTGTTCACCGTGCCAAAATTTCCCTTATATACCTAGGGTTTTAGCTAATTAAACCCTAAGTTGGTGTAAGGCTCATGTGTGATCTAGCTTGGGTTTAAGCTCCTTGAAATCCATTGGAATCCAGGTTTAATTGAGCCCAAAGGTGGTCTTGCACTACTCCATTTGGTTGAGTGAGCCAAGCCTCCACTTGAATCATGAGTCCATTTGTACCCTACAAGACCAAATTCACCAAATGAGGAATAAATCACGCATAAGATGGAAAAACATCATAAAGCTCATAAAAACCTTATTTGGGGAAATATGATCAAAATTGGAATTAAACATGTGAAAATATAAAAAGAACACCAAATACTAACCCAAAATTAATATGTCAATTCATAGCTTATCAAATCCCCCACACTTATTCTTGCACGCCTCGTGCAAGTGAACCAACTAAAATAACAACTAAGATGGTACCTCCTTCTCCTAACTAGTCTTGATCATGTCCAAAAGAAAGTAAAATGATCATGTCCAAAAGAAAGTAAAAGGAAGTTACATGTAAGTATCAAGTTTCATAGACTCTCACATTCATGACCTCTATTTTTACCTTGGTTCCATACTTAGTCAATTTCATCCATCATGAATAAAATGAAAATGATAGCTTTTCTAATCCTCACAAGGTAATTTGAAGTGGCTCTCTTCCTAATCTCAATTTTTGCAAAGGTGGAGATCCCTCAAGCTACTCATAGCAAATCTACTACCATATTTCATCTAATTCAACCTCCATCACAGATATCAAGATGCATAATCATGAGAATTCACAACCATTGGAAGAGAGAGCAAATTAAGAAGTAAGTGAAAGAATTAATGTTGATAGAGCAAAGAATAAAATAAGTTGCAACTTGAAGTGGAAGACATGGAACTTGTTGGACCCCGTGGTAGTTTTGATGTAATCAACCAAGTTAGTTAGGTCCTGCTGTGTTTGATCCCTGTGTCTAAGTGTGCAGGAGCTTAGGATCACAGGAAGTCAAGCGGAAGACGCAGCTAGCGAGAAGGATGGCACGGGAAGGGTGCCAACAGGCTCGGTGCGTCCGAAGGACGAGAGAGCTGCGGAAGAGTACTCCGGTGGGCGTGAAGAGTGTGCGCGGCGTTCGAGAGACGTTAAGCCGGGACGGAAGGCTGCTCGAGGAGAAGGTCGGGAATTGGGTTCGGGTGAGCCCTATTTCGGTTGGCCGCAATCACCCAAAAGAACGGAGCGTCGGAAGCTGAAGAAAGCAAGCTGGAATTGGAGCTGCCAGCTTGGAGGCGCCTCCATCAGGCTTGGAGGCGCCTCCAGCTTGAAGGCACCTTCAACCTTGTTGAAGGCACCTTCAACAGGTCAAAGTGATCGTTTCAAGCTACGGATAAAGTTTTATCCGCTCACCTCTTGGAGGCGCCTTGGACCCCTATTGGAGGCGCCTTGGACCCTCGAGATCAGATTTCCAGAGGCTATTTAAAGGCCCCTGGAGCTAGGAATTCATAACAACTTCTACATTCAACTCTGTAAGCATTTCCTAGCAGTAGTTCTGAGCCATTAGAGTGTAAAAGGCTTCTCCACCTTCAGCAAAGGAGAATTTTCTTAGTGCATTTTTCACTGCCGTGGATTAACAACCCTCTTGGTTGTAACCAGGTTAAAATTTTGTTTTTGCTTTTATTTTCTGCCTCTATTATTTTACTACTGTATTTGTTCTGAGTTGAAATCCGAGGAGGGTGTTTTTATTTTTGTTTTCAACAATTCACCCCCTCTTTTGCCAGCCTCCGCTGCACCTACAATTGGTATCAGAGCCTGATCGCCTCAAAAGGACTAACCGCCAACTGAAGCACTACGATCAAGAAGATGGCCGGAGCGAACATCCATTCCCCGAAGTTCGACGGAGACTTTGCCAAATGGAAGCGCAAAATGGAGGTATTTTTTAAAACCAAATTTGACATTCTTTTAATAATGAAATATGGCTATGCAGTTCCGAAAGATAAGGAGGAAAATACTTGGACGAAAAAGGAGCAAGCAGATTTCATCGCTAACGGAAAGGCTGAGTTCCACCTACTCAGCGTTCTGCCGCCTCAAGAGGTAAATCGGATCGAAAGCTACGACTCCGCGAAAGATCTCTGGGAAAAATTCTTGGCACTTCACGAAGGTACCTCCGAAGCGAAGCTAGCGAGGCACGACATCCTCCGGAACCAGTTGACGAACCTCCGGATGAACCAAGGTGAGAAGGTAGCGCAACTCCAAGTGAGAATCAAGGAGCTGATAACGCAACTAACGAACCTTAGAGAAGAGGTAACCAACCGGGATTCTATCCGATACGCGCTCAATGCCTTCCCGAGAACTCCAGAGTGGGCCTCCTTAGTAGATGCGTACTACATCTCTAAGAACCTCAAGGTAAGTACTTTAGAACAATTGTTTTCCACTTTTGAACTTCAGGAATCTTGAGTTTGGAGGCAGGATAAAGAATGCAGGTGGGATAGATGTAGTCAAGCTAAGATGTACAGGTCAAGTCAGACGGAGTCAGGCAGAGGCACATAAGTTTGAAGGCAGGATAAGCAGAACCGAACTAAGGCATACAGGTCGTAATACAAGGTGTGATAAGAGGTAAGGCAGGTCGGGAGTTTACAAGATAAAACACGTAGGATAACGCGGGCGGCACAGGTCTGGATTTGTGAAATGGCAAACACAGGATAGCTAAAGGCATACGTTCACGGGTAGGGGTCGGCAAGTACAAAGACCCAGCTCAGGGATGAGAGACTGAAGAGGTCGGGCACTACACGACAAGCGAACAAGGGAATCGTAACCACCTGTCAGAGAATAATCAATGTCAGGGAATATACCGACGGTCGGGGGCTCATTACCCCTTTGATTCTTCCGCCAGCCTATAAGAGGAGGCCACGTGCCATTCACTGCCAGACAAAGCCTAACACCCGACATTCCCTGACACCCGCCAGATTCCAGAAGCACCCGTTGCAGTATAAAAAGGGATGTTTTGTCCCTTGCGTAGGTACGCTCACTCGTCATTTCTTACTCGTCTTTACTGTTCGTCCTTTCTCTGTACTTCTGGGGAAAAAGTACCTGACTTGAGCGTCGGAGGGTCTGACCCGGAGACTTTTTCCCTAGTTTCTGGTCTCTAACGACTCGGGTGCTCGTCTGAGTGTGTGCAGAGCCCTAACGTCATCATCCTGGTCATCACCCTTCGTCATCCGCCCGTGTGAACCCTTCCGAGGGGTGGCAGATCGATCAAACTCCGAGGCGACTCTCCGTCAACCTCCAGTACACCGAGGCCCGCCTTCATCCAACTCAGCTTCCGGATGGGATCAAATTTGGCGTCATCTGTGGGAACACAACCACCTATTCTGGAACGTGAAGATGGAGAAGTATGGTGGCATCAACGTCACCATGACTGCAGGAGAGTATGAGCTCTTCAAGGAGGCCAAGAGGCGAGTGGCCTCAGAAAAACAAGCAACCGTCTCGCGACCGCGCCAAGCTCCTGAAGCCTCCAAGGAACCCATCCCTGTTTCGGATCGGGGCTCTAAGAGAAAACAGCCCGAGGGGTTTCCCCAGGTTCCTTAGCGCGAACCTGACCTGGGGTATTATGAGCTAGGACCCCATGGCCCCAGCCTTAAGAAAGAACAGCCTCAAGTCTCTATGGCTGAGAGTTCCCTACCCCGAGACTCGAGGAAAGGGAAGGCTCTCATCATACAGGAAATGCTCCTAGAAGATCTGGATGAGAAAGTACCCTTCTCCGTTAGGATTTTGAACGAAAAATTACCTAAGGGCTATAGGGCCCCGTCGATCGGGGAATATGATGGAAGCAAAGACCCAGAGGATCATCTACGTAAGTTTAAGAATGCAACTCTATTGCACCAATATAGTGATGCTATCAAGTGTCGAGTTTTCTTAAATACTCTATCTGGTTCGGCACTAAAGTGGTTTGATGGGTTACCACAAGGATCCATCACATGCTTCTTGGATTTCAAGATGGCCTTCCTTCGTCGTTTCGCTAGCAGCAAAAAATATCAAAAGACGGATCATTGCCTTTTCGCTCTGAAGCAAGGGTCGACCGAACCTTTGAGAAGTTACATCAACCGCTTCAACCAAGTGGCCCAAGACGTCCCCACAACCACTTCGGAGATACTGATGAGCACTTTCTCCCATGGATTAGGAGAGGAAGAATTCTTTAGAGATCTCATCAAGAATCCCGCTCGAAATTTTGATGAGATGGTGGAAAAAGCCACTTGTTATATCAAGGTGGAAGAAGCACAGGCGGCCCAGAGGAAGGCCGATAGACCACCTCCGTCTGTCAATAAGCCGGAAAGAAGGATACCTCAACCTCTTCCGCGTGCTCGAGAAGCTAGGCCTACCTTTCAGCCCAGTCCGGAGGTTAGACCGACCCCCCGAGTCGCAGCTGTGCACGCTCCGCGACCTGGACCATGGAACACTTGGTATTGCACCTATCATCGATCTCGTACTCATGACACTAATCATTGTTTTCAGTTCGTGCGAGACTCTAAGCGGGCTGCTGAGTTAGGCTTACCTCCGCCCGAGCTAGCCCCTCAAGTACTCAAGATGATTGACGAGCAGTGAGTCACGGCTGGACAGGTCGAGCAACCCCGCCCCGACCTAGACGGACCCAGTACTCATCAACCTGGTCGGGGGGAGAACTAGAAGCAGTGAGGGAGGCTGAGAATAGAGGCAACACCGTCGTCTGAGAGATTGGCATGATCTCTGGAGGGCCAACCGATGGAGATTCGGGGAGAGCGCGCAAGTCCCATGTGCGTCGCTTGGAGGTCCACACCATGGGATGCAGCCAGGAGCAGGCTTCTGGCCCTATCATCAACTTCGGGCCGGCAGACCTGGAAGGTCTGGAGCTGCCTCATGACGACGCCCTTATCATCAAGGTCATTATTGCCAACAGCCGAGTGGCCCGGGTTTTTATGGATACCGGGAGCTCAGTTAATATTTTGTTCAGAACTGCATTTGAGGAGATGCAGATCGATGACAGTGAGCTGCAGCCGGTGGTCACTTCTCTATATGGCTTCACTGGTAACGAAGTGAAGCCCATGGGCCAGATCAAGCTAGCTATATCTTTGGGGAGTGAGCCACTGCTCAGGACCCGGAGGAGCACCTTTATTGTGGTGGACTCGCCTTCCTCCTACAATGTTATTCTCGGCCGGCCACCCTTACACGAGTTCAGGGCTGTCATTTCCACCTTCCACCAGAAAATAAAATTCTCGGACGGCGAACAAGTTGGGGGAAGTCAGAGGAGAGTAGAAAGTCTCTAGAAGATGCTACATCGATATGGTGAGGGTTGAGTCTCGCAAGGTGCAAAGAACTCAGGATGGAGTTGTCCATGCCATCCAGGAAGAGCCTATGCCTATAGCACAAGAGCCCATCCACTACGAGGAGGTCCAATTATATGTTGAGCGCCCGGAGACTCTTACTCGCATATCGGGGGACCTACCGCCAAAGCTGAGAGAAGACCTGATCCAGTGCTTGATTCGCAATAAGGATGTCTTTGCCTGGTCCGCCGAAGAACTACCAAGGTTCAAGCCAGAAGTAGTGGAGCACAAGCTGTATCTCCTTCCTGACGCTAGACCAATTAAGCAAAAGAAGAGGAACTTTTCAACCGACCAGAATAAAATTATCAGAGCTAAAGTAGACCAGCTCAGGAAAGCAGGACATGTCCGGGAGATACAATTCCCGTCCTGGCTTTCCAATGTTGTCTTAGTAGCAAAACCCAATAATAAGTGGAGGGTCTGCATAGACTTCCGGGATCTCAATAAAGCTTGTCCCAAAGACTGTTATCCTTTGCCTTGGATCGATCAGCTGGTGGACTCAACCGCCGAATGTGAGAGAATCTGCATACTGGATGCCTATCAGGGGTACCATCAGATCCCTCTAGCCCCAGAAGATCAGGAGAAGGTCAGCTTTATTACTATTGATGGTACTTTCTGTTATACCATCATGCCTTTTGGGCTCAGGAATGTGGGAGCCACCTATCAAAGGATGATGGACAAGATATTCCGGGAGCAGGCTGGGCGTAATGTGGAAGTTTATGTAGATGGCATTCTCATCAAATCTCCCTTAGCTGCCGACCTGATAGCCGACGTAGAAGAGACCTGCAGCACTCCTCGGTAGTATAGGGTAAAGTTAAATCCTTTTAAGTGTTTATTCGGAGCTAAGGGAGGAAAGTTCCTGGGCTATCTCGTCACCGAGAGAGGAATTGAAGCTAACCCGGAGAAAGTCCAAGCACTTCGAGATATGAAGGCTCCCCAGAATTTAAAGGAGGCTCAGAAGTTGGTTGGCCGGATTACAGCCCTGTCCCGATTCATCTCCTGATCAGTAAATAAAGTGGCGCCCTTCTTCAAAGTACTCATAAAAGCCTCCAAGTTCCAGTGGGATGAAGAGTGCAACCGGGCTTTTGAAGAATTAAAGACATATCTGGAGACCCTGCCTTCCCTGTTCAAGCCTATCGCAGGAGAACCACTCTGGGTCTACCTGTCAGCCACCCCTGAGGCTGTTGGGGTTGTATTAGTGAAAGAGCAAGACCATGTACAAAGACTAGTGTACTTTTTTAGTCATCTATTAAAAAGAGCTGAGTCTCGATACACAGCTCTGGAAAAGTTTGTCTATGGATTGGTACTAATGGCTCGGCGTTTGAGGTCCTACTTCCTGGCTCATCCTATTACGGTCTTGACAAACAGCACTATGGGAAAAGCCCTTACCAATGTCGAGGTGGTTGGTCGACTTATCAAATGGACAACTGAATTAGGAGAGTACAATAGCCCTTACCAATGTCGAGGTGGTTGGTCGGCTCTGATACCACTTGTAGGACCGTTGGGCCGGCTAGGAGAGGGTTGTTGGATAGTCCTATAAACACAAAAAGCAAACAACAACCTTCCTCGAACTCTTTAAGCTAATACTTGCATAAATAAAGTAGAGCAAATAAATAAAGCATTAAAAAGACGAGACACAAAAGGTTTACTTGGTTACAACCGATGTGGTTGTTAATCCAAGGAAGATTAAGCTCACTTAAAAACTCCTTTTGGCGGAGAAGCCTCGTATAGCGTTGAAGTGCAAAAAATAGAAGCTCAACTCTAGACTAAAGCTTACAAGCGTTGGAATTACAATTCAGAGTTCGTTAAAAAGCTTCTGGACCAAGGCTATATTTATAGCCTTGGTCGGGGTGCCGGAACCCGCCTGGAAGGATTCCGGCGCCCTGGGGGGATAAACTCTATCCCCCAACGATCAGATCAAGTCAAAACTTGATCCTGGTCAAAAGGCTGGTCCGAGCGCCCGGAAGGGTTCCGGGCACCCCGGAGCCCAAAGTCAACAGACGTTGACTTTTTCGTCCGGGATCACTTTTCTGGTTCAGTCCCACCTCGGTCCGATTCTTCTCCTCCGGATCCGCTCGCTTGGGTGATTTCTACCATCCGAAAAAGGGCTCACCCGAACCCAACTTCCGGTCTTCTCGAGCAGCCTTCCGCTCCGGCTTCTCGTCCCTCGGAATCGCCGCGTGTTTCCTTCTCGTCCACCAGCGTACTCATCCGCAGTCTTCGTCCCTCGGTCGCACCCCGTGCCGACCTTCTCGCTAGCTGCGTCTCTTGCTCCCCGAGCAATCTTCCGCTCCAGCTTTCGTCCCTCGGAACCACCGCACGCTTCCTTCTCGTCCACCGGGGTACTCTTCCGCAGCACCTCGTCCCTCGAACGCACCGCGTGCCGTCCTTCTCGCTAGCTGCGTCTTTCGCTCGAGTACCTGTGCTCCTAAGCTCCTGCACACTTAGACACAAGGTTAGAAACAATGCAGGACCTAACTTAACTTGTTAATCACACCAAAACAACCTTGGGGTTCCAACAATACTTTCTTCCCATAAAGTGGCCAAATAGCCTTTCATTTTCAAAGTGCTGGTAGGAACGTCTTGCCTTGACCTTAGCCCGGCCTCAGAAGGGGTAGTGGTACGGTAATGGTGATAACCAGGTGGTGGTGGCTGTGAAGGCCCAGCAGCTGAGCTAGAAGGAGCTGAAGGAGGCGCACTGGAGGGCTCTGGAGGTGAGGTAGCGGGTGAAAGACGACGTGAGGGTCCAGCTTCGGTGCTCCGATGCTGTTGCGGAGGTGAAGGTTGAGCTAGTGGAGGCTCGGCCGGAACCTCGGGAGGATTAGGAGGAGCATCTACCTGGCTCGGGATAGGAGTAGTCATGGCAACAGGAGGCGAAGGATGAGGAACAGGGGAATGGCCCAAGTTTCTACTAGGATTGGTAGCTCTGTTGCGAAATCTGTGAGCCAAAGGCTGATCGTCTGAATCAGAATCCTCAGAGGGCGGTCGAGCCCTGCGCCGAGAAGAAGAGGGTGTATCCTGACTCGAGAGGTCATTTACAGAGCGTGCCCAACGAGCCGCTTGAGATGCTTCTCTGAAGGCAGGGCTGGCATAAGTTACGTTGGCTGACCTTCTACCACAGCCGCGACCCGGGCTAGAAGTCGGTCGGGAAGGATTAATTGATTGGGGATGCCTTGGGGCGGATGGCCCGGCTGTAAGAGAGGCCTGGGGATGAACAAAGGCAGCAGGCTGGGAGGTAGACAAGGTCCTGGGACTAGCATAGGAGGCAGGCCTGGAAGTAGATGAGGCTCTTAGAGGATGACTGAGTCGGGGGTTTGCAGAGGCGGTCATACCAACCTGGGTTGAAGTCGAGTAGGGGAGCGACCTCCTCTCTAGGATGACTCGATCACGGCGCATTATCTCCATATCGCTTAGAGGAAGAGGTTAGATTTCTTAGGAACGAGTTAAAACATCAGCTGTACAAGACAGAGTATGGTGTCATACGGTAGGTAAAACAAAACGCATGAAGTCATAAAAGGACCAAAAGAAAAGCTTACCCAGAGAGTTAGGTGTTTCAGAAGTAAGGTGGCTCAGTTGGAAATAGGACAACAATTCTTCAGATAATAAGCGCGTTAAGTTCAGCTGCCATCCTGCTAAGCGAGATGAAGCCTCTATATATGAGGTATCAAGATGGAACTGCCCTAATTGCGGGGTCGGGGGAAGCAGCGGTTGCCATTGCAGAGGTCATTCCACTTCATGAGGAAATCGAATAAAGAAGAACTTGCTCTTCCAGTTCGTTTCAGGAGGTTGTAGGGGTGAAAAAAAAGCAATTCAAATGCGCGACTGGAAGCAGAATGAGCCTTCTTCCTGCTGACAAAGGGTGAAGAAGCAGTGGAACAAAGGGGCAGACCAAGATAGCTCGCATACTTTACAGAGTACTACAAACCCGTAGAGGAGCCTTATAGAATTGGGTATTAGTTGGCCCATGGGAATTTTAAAGTAGAGACATACATCAGAAAAGAAGGGGTGAAGAGGGAGACGAAGGCCAGCCGTAAAATGCTCTTTAAAGAAGGTGCAATAGCCATTGGGAGGGGCGAAAAATTGGTGCACTCCAGTTGGGATGATCACATGTGTGTTGGCAGCAACTCCGTAGTTATAACGCAGATCATCCAGGTCTAATTCATCGAAGATGGATGAGCCAGGAAAATACATCACCGCCAAATCAAGATAAATGAGAGGAGGATGCCATGTGAAAAGAAATAGAAGGAGAAGAAATCAAGCAAGAGGTTACCAATGCAAAACCAGAGGTTTAAGCGCAGTAATGGATTCAGGAGGGAGGAAGAAGAAGACGGGGAAAAGGTGGGAGGTAGAAATGAGGGGAAAGTATTTATAGCCGCTGGGCGGAGGGGCAATTTAGTCAGTCATCATCCACCGGTTCACAACAATTGGCGGGAGCAAAGAGGGTCAATGGATCGTCTTCGAAAACAACACCCAAGGGTATATCTAGAAAAGTATCAGCGCAAAGTACGAGGAAATAGACTTCGGGAAAAGGCGCGACAGTTATAAGTGTCCTATGAACTCTTAACCCTCTCTTTCCTACTCTGGTTTTATCTTATACTAGATTAGGATGGAAAAAGTAGACCAGGGTGGTTGGCTGAGCTAGGGCGGTCAGCGGGGGAAGGAGAGTGAAACAGGGCGGGGTAAGGAAGTTAGCCCCGACTGGGACCAGTTAAAACCTGAACCAGAAGGTCGACGTATATATCTATATTGTCATAGTTCATACCGGTCTGAAAATACACAAGGTATTGTCAAGAAATTGACGAGCACAGGGAAGATCGAAAACAAGTAGTCATAGCATAACATATCATAAAAAGGTTAAGTAGTCTGAGACAACAACAAATTTGAAATTACAGACAAATAATATTGTCAAAGGTTTGGCAGTTTCATTTTTACGTCAAAGTTCAGCATCAGTAGGAAGCGCTGGGAGGAGAAAGAGGTCGTCATCGTCTTTGAAGGTAGGATACGACCCTGCGGGAAGTTCACGCATCAGGCGAGCAGTGTCCAAAAAGTCTTCTGAAGGTGCAGAGTTGAGTAAGCCCTGCTCAAATAGTTGACGAGCCTCGCCGGCCGCTCCGCGACATAACATAAGGTTCATCAAACCTCCCATTTTCCTCAAGAAGAAAGGAGAGGTGACATAGGATAGCCTGTACGCTCTAAGATGGCAGGCTTCACCTGCCTGATACTCTGCCAGCTCGGCCTGGGTCTTCTCAACATCGGCTCGGACCGAAACCAACTCTTTTTGACCCTGGGAAGCAGTCTCCTGGGCCTTCAGAAGATCGGTCTGCAGTGATTTGAGTGTGGCTTGGCTGATCTCCCAACGATTTTGGATGGCTCTCTCCCGGGCGACGCTGGAAGCTAGTTGATCCTGAACATCTGTTAAGTTTTTCTGAAGAGTTTTTTAGTTTCTTGTAGACTCTTCAGATTGGAAGATAAAGAGGTCAGTTTTTCATTTTTTTTTTCCTCTAATTCAGCCATGAGCGAGCGACGACGCTCCCCCTACGTAGCCAACTTGGACTCGCTAGTCTGTAGAGCCACCTCTAAGGTCTTTATTTTGTCAAAAGCTTCATGGGTGATGCTTCGAGCAGACTCGGCAGACTCCCCAATTGACCGCAGATATCCCGCCAAGTCACCAGGTGTTGGGTTGAGTGGATCACGAGGTGTAAGTGGTAGATCCAATTCTTGAAGATGAGCCTTCAACACCTCATGCTCCCTCTGCAAATTGGTGGCATATTGGATCGCGCTCAGGCTGGCGGAGTAGGCCTGCATAAGACACAGAAGGAAAGATTACAAGGAATTCCAGAGGAAGAGCCCTAATAAAAGAAAACTCACAGAAATTATCTGGCGAGAGGCTTGGTCCAACCCTTCCATTAGCAGATTGTTCCAAAATCTTCGATTGCCTGACCACCAGGATGTGGCTAACTCGCCCTGTAGCTGAACCAAGCCAACAGCAGGAGGAGCATTTTCCGCAGCTTCGGCGGCGGCATCAGGCTCGGTGGAGGAGGGCAGGCGCCAGGAAGTAGTGAAGGCATAATTTTTGGGGATTCTCTCCCGGGTCCGAGAAGTGGAAGCCGGTGTGGCCACAGGAAGCGAGGCGGACAAAGTGGCAGAGCTCCCGGGTTGGTCCATTATGGGAAGAGGGATCTGCCCGGGAGATAAGATCCGAACGGGAAGAGAGGCCTGCTCGGGAGACAGAGCCCGAACAGGTATAGGGGTTGATATTCTGGACGACAAGGTGGGAACCTCTGGCCCGAGAGCAATCTCCCGATCAGGAGTAACAGCCTTCGCCTCGGAAGATTGGGAGGTTGCGAATGAACGATGATTGGAAGGAAGAGGCGGAGGAGACGCCTAGACCGCGGGAATAACTCTCTTCCTTTTGCGTTGGAGACATAGTCGTTTAGCGGGAGGGGGAGAAGCGGCCCGTTCTTCCTCGGTATGTTCCAATATGGCAAGGTCTTCCAGAGGGGTGGCCTCTAGGGGAAGTGCAACAGAGGTTTCCGCCTGGGCTGGCGCAAGAGTGACAGTCTGTGATGAAGCTGTCAGGCCCTGTTTGATCTCTGCACTTAGGGTTTTCAAAACTGCAAGAGACTGCTGATTTATAGTTGAAGAGTAGTCTCAGAGCATAGCAGCCTCTGCAAAGTGGAAGAGAAATACCTTAGTTAGCGAAGAATAGAAAGAAGGAAAGCAAGGTCTTACCTAATGGAGCCCCTATCTCTGCATGAACTGGGATGAGCCCGAAAGAGTACAAAAAACCTTCCAATAGTATTATGGACAAGCGAACGCTCATGCCTCAGAGTTTTTCTGAAGCGATGTGGCAGGAAGGTTGATGATGGTGCACAGGAAGATTAGTGGGGAGATCAGAATACCATTGGGCTGGTCCGATCAGCGGCTCAGGTAATCTAATAAAGAAAAAATGAGACTTCCAACCTTTATTGGAAGAGGGCATGTCAGAAAAGAATTTGTAACCAGGTCTAGCTTTCACATGAATACCCCTGGTCCGGATTGTTTGAAGGAATAAAAATGATGAAATTTCTGGATGGTCAAGGGAATTTGATATGCGCGACACAGAATGATGGTGCCACATATAACCCTGAAGAAATTGGAAGCGAATTGAGAAGGGCATATACCAAAGTATTGGCTCAGGGAAGAGATGAATGAATGTAGGGGAAAACGAAGGCCTCCTAGAAGCTGGTCCTTGAAAACAGTCATGAAGCCTTCCGGAGGGGATGAGGGATGTTCGCTGGGTGTGGGGAGTCGAAGTTCATAATCTTCGTTAAGTTCCAGGTTAGACCGGATCAGGGACAGGTCATAGTCTTCTATGTCAAAAATGTAATGAGAATACCAGAAGGATGTCTTACCGTCCACCATTATCAAAAGGAGGAAGGTTGAAGGAGAAATCAGACGAAAGGAGGAAGAGCACCAGGCGTGGGAAGTCGAGAAGGGGAAGGGCTAAGGCACAGTAGAACAACGAGGCGGCGAGGGTAGTCGAAGCGCTAAGACGACGACAGCGGACTGCCTTTAAGGCTTATAAAGCGAGCTTTCCTGGGGAATATCGAAAAAGAGTTGGGTGTCTTTTTGGATAAAGCGTCCAGCGTCGTCCGATCAAGGAACAACAAGCCCTTATGGGAATTCGTGTATAAAAAGGAGTTAAGCAGGCGGCGTCATACGGCGTAAGCAGTAAAGATGTGGGGCAGGTGTCACCCCCCTAAGAAGCGTATTAATGACAGATGTGATAAAGAAATCATGAGAGGAAGCAGGCGTACGGAAGTGTTGGCCATGCGATCTTCTCGGGAAGCGACGAAGGAAATGGAGGGAGATAAATTCGAATGCTGCACTACTACATTACGTCATTTTCCTGGGGATTGAGTAAGGTTTTAATATTTGTTATCTTCACTTACATCTGATACGGTATATTTCTTGACTACAGACGGGGTCAAAGTGTTCTCTGCAAATAAGCTATGGTCAGGAGATCACCCCCAGGTCAGCAGCATCTGTCCCCGAGCGGGATTTCTTAAACAGACCCGGTCGGTTGTCCCACACTCTTGCCCCAGTGCGAGTTATAAGTGAGTTATGCTCTCACGCCCAACGACCTGCCCAGTCGGATGTCCCAAACTCTCGCCTCAGTGCGAGTTATAAGTGAGCTATGCTCTCACACCCAACGACCTTCCCGGTCGGCTGTCCCAGACTCTCGCCCCAGTGCGAGTTATAAGTGAGCTATGCTCTCACGCCCAACGACCTGCCAGGTCGGCTATCCCAGACTCTCGCCTCAGTACGAGTTATAAGTGAGTTATGCTCTTACGCCCAACGACCTTCCCGGTCGGCTATCCCAGACTCTTGCCACAGTGCGAGTTATAAGTGAACTATGCTCTCACGCCCAATGACCTTCCCGGTCGGTTGTCCCAGACTTTCGCCCCAGTGCGATTTATTTGTGAGTTATGCTCTCGCGCCCAGCGACCTTCCTGGTCGGCTGTCCCAGACTCTCGCCCCAGTGCGAGTTATAAGTGAGCTATGCTCTCGCGCCCAACGACCTTCCCGGTCGGTTGTCCCAGACTCTCGCCCTAGTGCGAGTTATAAGTGAACTATGCTCTCACACCCAACGACCTTCCAGGTCGGCTGTCCCAGACTCTCACCCCAGTTCGAGTTATAAGTGAGCTATGCTCTCACGCCCAACGACCTTCCCGGTCGGTTGTCCCAGACTCTCGCCCTAGTGCAAGTTATAAGTGAGCTATGCTCTCGCGCCCAACGACCTTCTCGGTCGGCTGTCCCAGACTCTCACCCCAGTGCGAGTTATAAGTGAGCTATCCTCTCACGCTCAACGACCTTCCCGGTCGGCTGTCCCAGACTCTCGCCCCACTGCGATTTATAAGTGAGTTATGCTCTCACGCCCAACGACCTTCCCGGTCGACTGTCCTAGACTCTCACCCCAGTGCGAGTTATAAGTGAGTTATGCTCTCACGCCCAACGACCTTCCCGGTCGGTTGTCCCAAACTCTTGCCCCAGTGCGAGTTATAAGTGAGTCATGCTCTCACGCCCAACGACCTTCCCGGTCGACTGTCCTAGACTCTCGCCCCAGTGCGAGTTATAAGTGAGCTATGCTCTCGCACCCAATGACCTTCCCAGTCGGCTGTCCCAGACTCTCGCCCCAGTGCGAGTTATAAGTGAGCTATGCTCTCGCGCCCAACGACCTTCCCGGTCGGCTGTCCCAGACTCTCGTCCCAGTACGAGTTATAAGTGAGCTATGCTCTCACGCCCAACAACCTTCCAGGTCGGCTGTCCCAGACTCTTGCCCCAGTGCGAGTTATAAGTGAACTATGCTCTCATGCCCAACGACCTTCCCAGTCAGTTGTCCCAGACTCTCGCCCCAGTGCGAGTTATAAGTGAGTTATACTCTCACGCCCAATGACCTTCCCGGTCGGCTGTTCCAGACTCTCGCCCCAGTGTGAGTTATAAGTGAACTATGCTCTTACGCCCAACGACCTTCCTGGTCGGCTGTCCCAGACTCTCGCCCCAGTACGAGTTATAAGTGAGCTATGCTCTCACGCCCAACGACCTTCCCGGTCGGTTGTCCCAGACTCTCGCCTCAGTGCGAGTTATAAGTGAGTTATGCTCTCACACCCAACGACCTTCCTGGTCGGCTGTCCCAGACTCTCGCCCCAGTGTGAGTTATAAGTGAGCTATGCTTTCACGCCCAACGACCTTCCCGGTCGGTTGTCCCAAACTCTCGCCTCAGTGCGAGTTATAAGTGAGTTATGCTCTCACGCCCAATGACCTTCCCGGTCGACTGTCCCAGACTCTTGTTCCAGTGCGAGTTATAAGTGAGCTATGCTCTCACGCCCAAAAACCCAACGATCTTCCCGGTCGGTGCAATGACTCTCCCGGGCGGTACCCTTTATATTCGCCGAGGCAAAATACAACAAGTCATGTTCTCGTGCCTAACCGGTCAGTAAGCCATATTTTCATTGTTTCTGCTAAATATGAAAATTGACAGGCATATTCTCAAGCGTCTTAGCTCCTCAAGCCTTGGGATCTTCTGGTGAGAGGTAAGAGGAAGGTGGGGTAAGCAGGTTATCTTTATTATTTTTGCTAGAAATGTTAGAGGAACGCAGGTGTTTTAAAGAAACACAACGATACCCAAGCAGGAGGACATGAAGCTACACCCTAAGCGGAATCCAAGAAACATGTTTTATTTCGTTAACAAGGTGAACATTTTTTAGGGGTTTACATTGCTACCAGATCCAAAGGCATGATCCTTCCTGGCCAGATGAGCCTAGACTCTAGTTAGATCTTCCTTAATGAGGTTGATGGCGCGCTTCAGTTGACTAACCGTCTCATCTTTGATCCATCCTTCCTCTTTCAGGAGGGTCATATCATCTTCATGTTTCATCTTTAAGTGGATAATATAGTGAACCTGGCTTTGGAAGTCCGATTGAGCTTTAAGCTTAAGAGCAATCTCGGCCCGAGTTCTGGATTTGGCGGCCAGCCAGAGGTTTTCCATTTCATGAGTAAGAGACACTTGAAGATCTCTGCTCGCAGTCATCTCCAGCAAGGCTTCCTCTTTCTGAGCCAACAACCCCGTCAGATGGGCAATTTGTTGAAGCAAAGAAGCAAGTTCGCTGGATTCCGTGGCAGGTTCCATGAATGTTTGATACTCTATTAACAAGAGGATAGCTTGAAAGAAAGATGATAGAGGTATACTCGGACCTTTTATAAGGAAGGAGAAGGTGAAAGGATTTCCTCGGAACTTGAGTTGACGCTTGGAAAACAGTGTAACATTTATAGGAAAAGAGTATGCCCGGAAATTGAAGAATCAACGTACACACAGAACAATCCCGTTTATCTCATAGGACACCGAGAAATTCTAAAGGAGATAGACGGAAAACAGGTCAGCCGAAGATGCAAGAACCAAGTCAGGTAACAAAGGGACTTGAGTCTAGTCAGTCGGACTAGAGCCTCCTTCGACTAAACTTGAGGGGGAGGCTTGTGATACGGTGCATGAAAGGGGGGGTCGGCGGATGACGTGGTCAAAGGTCAAGCCCATGAGACGGTCAGAAGTCTAGCCCCTGTGGAGGTCAGAAGTCAAGCTTGTGTGGCCAGGGTCAAAGTCTTAGCTGACGTGGCAGTCAAAAGATAAGATTACAAGTTGGACAAGATCCAGCCTCGATGGCAATTAAGGACTAGGCTCACAGGCCAGGTAAAGGCGCGGAAGGAAAGGTCTCTGGCGTAGAACAGACCTGGCTTACAGGACAGGACGTACAAACCATGGATTATAGAGGACAGAAGCAAGTCGGTATACAGACCTGGCGTACAGGTCGGGACGTTCAAATCATGGATTATAGAGGACAAAAGCAAGTCGGTATACATACCTGGCGTACAGGTCGGGACGTACAAACCATGGATTATAGAGGACAGAAGTAGGTCGGTATACAGACCTGGCGTTCAGGTCGGGACGTGCGAACCATGGATTACAAAGGACCGAAGCAGGTCGATATACAGACCTGGCATACAGGTCGGGACGTGCGAACCAGGGATTACAGAGGACAGAAATAGGTCGGTATGCAGACCTGGCGTACAGGTCGGGACGTGCGAAACAAGGATTACAGAGGACAGAAACAGGTCAGTATACAGACCTGGCGTACAGGTCAGGACGTGTGAACCAGGGATTACAGAGGACAGAAATAGGCCGGTATACAGACCTGTCGTACAGGTCGGGACGTGCGAACCAGGGATTACAGAGGACAAAAGCAAGTCGGTATATAGACCTGGCGTACAGGTCGAGACGTACAAACCATGGATTATAGAGGACAGAAAGCAGGTTGGTAGGTGATGTCTACCAAGGATATGGATCGAGACTTCTAGCCTTTTGGCACAGGACATATGGACAAAAACATACAGGTCGGGATGTGTCAACCAAGGATACAGGTCGGGACTTATAGCCTTGTGGCACAGGACACAGGGATAAAAGCGTACAGGTCGGAATATGCCAACTAATGATACAAGTCAGGACTGATAGCCTTGTGGCACAGGACGCATCGACAAGGAGTGCGGGTCGAAATAGACAGAATCGAGCTAGGGCATACAGGTCAAGTCGGACGGAATCATACTAAAGAATGTAGTGGGGTAGATGTAGTCAATCTAAGATGTACAAGTCAGGTCAGACGGAGTCAGACAGAGGCACATAAGTTTGGAGGCAGGATAAGCGGAACTGAACTAAGGCATACAGGTCGCAATACAAGGTGTGATAAGAGGTAAGGCGGGCCGGGAGTTTACAAGATAAAACACGTAGGACAGCGTGGGAGGCACAGGTCTAGATTCGTGAAACGACAAACACAGGATAGCTAAAGGCCTACGTTCATGGATAGGGGTCGGCAAGTACAAATACCCAGCCCAGGGATCAGAGATTGAAGAGGCCGGGCACTACACAACAAGCGAACAAGGGAATCGTAACCACCTGTCAGAGAATAATCAATGTCAGGGAATATGCCAACGGTCGGGGGCTCATTACCCCTTTGATTCTTCCGCCAGCCTATAAGAGGAGGCCACGTGTCATTCACTGCTAAACAAAGTCTGATACCCGACATTCCCTAACACCCGCCAGATTCCAGAAGCACCCGTTGTAGTATAAAAAGGGATGTTTTGTCCCTTACGCAGGTACGCTCACTCGTCATTTTTACTCGTCTTTACTTTTCATTCTTTCTCTGTGCTTCTGGGGAAAAAGTACCTGACTTGAGCGTCGGAGGGCCTGACCCGGGGACTTTTTCCCTGGTTTCTGGTCTCTAACGACTCGGGTGCTCGTCTGAGTGTGCGCAGAGCCCTACCGTCATTATCCTGGTCATCACCCTTCGTCATCCGTGTGAACCCTTCCGAGGGGTGCCAGATCGATCGAACTCCGAGGTGACTCTCCGTCAATCTCCAGTACACCGAGGTCTGCCTTCATCCGACTCAGCTTCCAGACGGGATCAGATATGTTATAAGATATCAACAATAGGCTAGAGCACGTGGAACAGCTCGCCTAGGGTGATCGCATTGGCGGCAGCATGATCATCGCAATAGCGACAGCAGTGGCCGCAGCAACAGCAGCCGTGGCGGCTGCAGCAGTTGTAGCTTTTGGAGTTGGGGTCGCATCGGCAAGTCTAGTAGTCGCACCGGCGGCGGAGGAGGAGGAGGAGGTGACGGCGGCAATGGCGGTGGCAGAGGCGGCACTGTAAGGGGAAGCAGCGGCAGCGACGACAGCAGCAGAAGTGGAAGTGGAGTTGGCGGTAGCATTTGGGGTAAGTTTAAGTATGCATGACGACGGAAGCGGCAGTGTCAATCGGTGGAAGCATCGGTGACAGTAGTATTTGGGATAAGTTTTAGTATGTATGGCAATTAAATTGTGATTCGAGTGGTAGTATCAGTAAATTGTGTTTTTATTTCTGTTTGGAGAAAATTTGCGTGCCATAAGTTGTGTTTTCCATTTGATTTCTGCTAGGAGAACATTTTTGCCAGTAGTTTCGCTGTGCTACCGAGTAAATTATGCTTATTTTGTTATGATTTGATGATTTTTTCTTCTTTTGCTTCTATCTGTTGACATTAACAATGGTCATTTCATTATTTGGATTTAAGTTATTTATTTATTTTTCTTTGCTTTTGCTGTTGTTTGAAAATGTTGCTATGATGAACTATTAAAGAACTCTCAGCTGAAGTTTTGCTCTGCAAATCCTTTTGCAATGCTTTATTGTTTTTAAATGTCATCTTATTGACTTGCATTTTATTTATTTAGTTATGTATTTTTTGCTTTTGTTGTTTTAAAATATTGCTACAATGAGTTGCTAGCGTGTAAGCTCCTGAACTTATCTTTAGTACTCTCAAATTCCTCTTGAATCTTCTCAACCATTGTTAAATCCCTTTGGAAGCCTAAGTTATCGTTCCATCACTCTTTTTTATGCTTCTGCATTGAAACTTATGTTCATCTATGCACTTGTCTGCATTGGGACGATTCGTGTTCCTCTGACTCTGAATAACCCTTTTTGAATGCAGTCGCACTAATTTCTGATATTTCCCTTCTGGTTGCAGATTACAGATAATTACTACAGACCTGATCCAACTAAAGCAGCTCTTGCAGGCGTGAGCGTGGTTCATCTCAGCCTTAAGGTTGCCAAGTTTGGTGTAAAGAAGAGACAAGCTGCAAAATCCAAGAACTAGGTAAACTAGGCTCAGGAAGGTGGTTGATTGTCATTTAATTTTAAGTGAACCATTTGTATCTTGAGAAGATGGAGTGCTCAGTTTAGGGTCAATTTTCAGTGTTTGATTCTACATTTTATTTTTAACGCAGTAACGAATTTCATACCTTTTTTTAGATCAAGCTAACGTGGGTCGAGAATGGTTCTTCTAACTTATTGATGTGTGATTTTGATTTCATAAGGAAAAAAATTGTTGCGGTTTGTTTTGATTCCGTAAATCTGGTAAGTTGGCATGATGTTAATTTTAACATCTTGTGCATATGTATGTTCACTTAATTTGTATATAGCTTTTGTCTTTTGATGAATACAAGTTCACTTGTATTCGTTCAAAAAAAAAAAAACTTGTAAATGTTTGTGTACCACGGAGCAAAAAATCTGCATTATTTATTTTTGTAAAAATGTTAAGAAAGATATAAAATTGTTGGCCCCAGAAAAGTTTAATAAGATTAAAATAGTAAATTTCATTGGTGAGGTAAAATAATTTAAGAAACGTTTGGATCTGGATTTTTCTTCACTGGTCCTTCTACCTTTGTTTCATGCTCATATTTCAAATTTTTTTCTTATTTTTCGTTTAAAGAAACAGAAAAATAAAAAACTTTTTACATTATTATTAATTAAATATTTCAATAGTCGAGGAAGGCGATGGATTGAAGGGAGTCGGCCATGGTAATTATAAGTAGAATAACGATTTTGTGTAATTTCCGATAGATTAACAATTATATAATCTATGATTATATAGAATTTTGTTAACTCCATCAAACTTAAACATATTAAATTTTAGATTAAACTTTTATATATATATATATATATATATATATATATATATATATATATGGGTGCTTGTAAATATTTCTGGATATTCTAATTCACTTTTTAAAAATTGGGACGTCTGAATGACTTTCGGATGCCTAGATATGAAAGTCACTCAAGAGTGTGTATAATAAGAATGTGCAGATTAAAATTTCTATATGGAGAAAAAAATATTAGTTTGCACAATCTTATCCTACACACACTTAAGGTTGGAAAGTCTATGACTTGATTTTTGAGACTTTTTGAGAAGTGAGGACTAGTTGGTATCCGGACTGGTAACTTTTATATATATATATATATATATATATATATATATATATATATATATATATATATATATATATATATATATATAAATAAAAGACAGTAAATGCCAAACGAATTAAAATATTTAAACTCTAGCAAATTCGAATTTAGTAATATTTATCTGATTCAACTCGATGATTTTAGCCAATATGTAAATTCACTTTAGGTCCATTTTCTTTGATTATTAGACATGGGTAGAGTCAAAATCTAGCTGATGATATATTTTATAAAAATCTAGCTATTCATTTGTCTTTTCATGTTTTCGAAAGCTTATTTCTTTGCCTCTGTGCTAACATTAGTTGTGTTGTTGTTGAAGCATAATATTCCAACTATATATCATGGTCCTATCCGAGTGTTGAGTTGATGGATGTTGGGATATGGTGTTTTTGTTGACTGGTCGAAGACTCCCAAAACGTAGCTCCTTTGCCGCCATAAATCTACAAACACAACGTCAAGCCGGGGAGGAGTTTCCAGCGACGGCCCTCCGACGTTCAAGTCAAATCTCCGGCAGAAAGATGTAGAGCAAAGAAGCAAGAACTGTAGCTACAGTAATGAAGTGAGCATACCTCCATCAAAGTTTGGGGACCCTTATATAGGGCTCCCCAGATGCGCGTGCACATTCCCCGAGGCGTGCACACTCCTCAAAACATACCTGGAATGGATGTGTCAGAAAAGCATATCCGACACCCTACCTTAATAGCACGAGCATATCTCTGATATTTACCTCCCTCGTGATGGCCTTGGGTCGGGTGCGGCGGGGGCGCTGGGGGCGAGCGTTTCGCCTTTTTGTCACAACGAGCATATCTCTGACGTGAGATTTGACTTGAACGTCGGAGAACCATCACCGGGAACCCCTCCCCGGCTCGG
Organism: Zingiber officinale; assembly: GCF_018446385.1. Lineage (NCBI taxonomy): Eukaryota > Viridiplantae > Streptophyta > Magnoliopsida > Zingiberales > Zingiberaceae > Zingiber > Zingiber officinale. The sequence continues at coordinate 10,049,457 of NC_056005.1, forward strand.
CGTTGTGTTTGTAGGTTCACGGCGGCAAAGGAGCTATGTCTTGGGAGTCTTCGACCAGTCAACAGAAGTGTCACATCCCTAACGTCCATCGACTCAGTACTCGAACAGGATCATATCATAAGGCTATCATGGTGGATGTCTCAATTATTGATGGATCGATATTTCATCCCTCTAATAAGCTATTGTTGGTGGTTAAATTAATTAAATTTTTTTTATCCATTTATTGTTTTTGAGTCTTGGTGAGTTTATTATTATGTTGTGATCTAAAAGAATTCATATATTTTTATAATTACATGATATTATTTACTATGAGGTCTCGTACTAATAGGTACTAATAGAGATATTTCATTCCTTTTTAAGTTATGAAATTCATCTCTTTTGAATGTGAAATTTTGATTGTACCAAACATTTTAAACCTTTTTTTTTCTTTTCTAAATGAAGCTTGTCTACAGAGTTTATGTCTCTCTTATATTGTCCACGTTGCACTTTATTTTCATTTTTCAACGAAGTTATACTTGATATAATTAGATAAGAAAAGGTTTTCTATTCTATTTCTTACAAAATTATAATGATTTTTACACCAACACAAGCAGAGAAGCTGGTCTAACAAGTTCTCCTAATTGGTTGAGTTCAAGTGATTCAGTCCATCATTTCCAATGTTGCTAATTTTCCAGTACAATATATACATATTCATTTTTTTTTATTCAGCCCGTTGAATTTGCATTTATCATGGCCCTCCTAATTTTAACACTTCTTAGACTGATTATGATCTACTTAAAATGGTTTACAAAAAAATTCAGATTACAAATTAAATGTAAACTTCAGTCGGGTTGTCAGCAGATTTTGTTCGTGGATTGGGCAAGATTTGTAAAGAACCCTGTGCAACTCACCCCACCTGTCACATGCTCGCTCAGGATGCTATGATTTACCTTCCTCGTGATGGCCTTGGGTCGGGTGCGGCGGGGGCGCTGGGGGCGAGTGATTTCGCCTTTTGCCACATGAGAAGTTAATTATGATTGACAGGGCCGACTGTTAAGTTAGAGATGGCGGAGTAAACCTAATTCTCAAACCCAAGAGATGTTAAAAATCAAAGTGTTTTTCGAACGAATTTTGAAAGTAATCGATATGGTCCTGTGAAAGGACGATGACAATGGATCGAATTTGTATTGGAGTATCTATTCCAATCTATTACATCTATCCTGATACCTATCTCTATATTCATTGAGTATTTAATTTTTATCCACATCTCTATACCTATTGGAGGATCGAGTATCATACTCTATTCATTACCCTATAACTATCTACCATTATTTCTTTTAAAAAATAAATTATTTCAACAAACTAATAAATATTTATCAAATTCTTAAATTCTTGTACTCGTCTACTCTTCCTCATCTTGCGCTTCTTCGATCGGGTGAGGAATTGCTTAAAAAGTTAATACGAATGTTGATTTTTAATTCTTAACTCTAGGGGACTTTTTATAATCACCTGGAATCAGTTATTGTTGCTTGGAGGCGCCTCCAAAGCACTCCAGGCCACCTCCAAGTGGATAAAACATTATCTACACTACAACAGTCAGCTAACGACTTTCTGCGTTGGAGGCGTGAGGGCGCCTCCGACTTCCTTGAGGCGCTTGTATAAAGAGGCGCGAGGGCACCTCCAAGCTGCTGCAGGGTGCCTTCTTAAACTAGGCGCCAAGGCACCTTCTTTAACCAAACACGAGGGCACCTTCGTGTTCCTCTGAGGCGTCTATGGTCCAGAAAGCAATAGCTTCGCTGCTGAAGGTCGAGGTGCCTCCAACTCCTTGTTGGGATATGTCGTTACGATGTGTGCTAAAAACACGTTTCGTAAACATGCACAACGGAAAACTAAACATAAATAAATCTAATTTATTACAATACACACCACATACATGCAAGATACAATTGCACTAGATAGATCATAAAATAAAAATGAAAAACAAATAACAATTATTCTAGGTATACCTTATGGATGACCTGTAACGAGAAGGACATCAATCGTAGCGACGTTGTCGAACCTCGCCTCTATTCGTATCCACGCCGAGATCCTCAAGACAACTTCGTAAGTACAATCCTCTCCTTCGGAAGTTACTAGCCACGGGCGAAGAAGAGGATCAAGAGGAAGAGGAAGCAAAACAAGGAAGAACTTCTTCCTTGTTTGGAGGCTCACGACAAGAAGAGTGAGCACCGTCTTGTTGGCGGTGGGAGAAGGAGAGGGGAGAGAGGAGAGGAAGTCAAATTTGGTTCCAAAACCAAATAATGAATTTCCTTGTGTTAATTTTCTCTCAACTATATCATTATATAGCTCTCATTAATGAGTTGGATTAAAAAGTTCAAATCCAACCCATTATTTTTTAACAAAAAATTAGTCCATTAACCCCTTGGTTTTGTTCATAATTAAACCAAGTTGGTTCATGACTAATCCAATAGGGTCAAACTCTTTCATAAGAGATATGGCACATCCATGCTTCCGATTCGACAAATATTTCCATATTTATCTTATGTATGGTCTAACCAAATATTTGTCTTTTGATCTAAGAATTTTATTCTGTAACTTGTTTTACATCTTTTAGAGACTCGTTTGTGTGTGTGACTCAATAGGTTTCCGGTTTATCCTGGTCGTCCATAATTAATTACTTAATTATGAAACGACCATGAGTGAGACCTAGTAGTACATCATGATCCCCAATTAATCAAAAAATTATAATTGATTTCAGAATTACTTCTAAACCCTTCAGCAGCTACAGTGAGTCGTGTCTTGTTTCTTTCAATCGTCTTATACACACTCGGTTCAGGACATGGTCTATGTGTCTACCTCCACTAGACTGACTATGTCACACCTAACCCAAGTAATATTTTCTCATCCTATGGATTCAAATTACTCGTACATGTGTACAAGAGTCTCATACCCTCAATATATGATGTTTTGACCAAAGACTTTGAGTAATAATCCTAACAAGTGGGCATAGAGTATACATCTCCTCGCAAAGAGCAGTGAATCCTCTATGGGCTATCCAAACACTTTCGAGCACTTTGACTTATAACCAATCATCCCAGGTCCACATCTTGATGAAATGGTTGCTTAAAATGTCAAAGTATAAGTTTCCATAACCAAAATGACTTGTATACCTCAAGTCAAAGGAAACTTACACTCGAGCTGCAGCTTCACAGACATTCATATACCATATGAAATCTTACAGTAAGTCACTCCAATGAACTAATTACCATAACTAGCATCCATATTTAACTTTCAACATCCCAATGTCTCCAGTCAGTGAGAAAACAATTACTTGACCAAACCAAGGAGTATAACCTGTGCTACTTTAACAGAATTGATGATGTCTGAATTCATCAATTTGACGACTAGGGAAATTTCAATACGTTTATAATTACACATATAGAGATAATCACAAGTTGTGATCTAGTCATAAATTCTCTCATGCTATGAATTGTATTGCGGACATTCAGTAAATGAGTTTAAGACTATCAAGCATATAATATGCACTCAAAAAGTGAATCTATATTTATTAAATAAATAGTAAAATGATAAGGCAATTGCTTTAGGGCATCCCTCAAAATCTAACACTCCCACTTAGCCTAAAGTTTATCATCGCGGTGTCCTAAGCCTTAAGCCTGGACGTGACTCTCAAACTTGCTTTGTGGTAGAACCTTGTCAAAGGATCCGCTAGGTTTCTTTCAGTGGGAATTTTCTCGAGTTGTATTTTTTTCCTACTAATGATCTCCCTGAACAGATGATAGCGATGAAGCATGTGTTTTGATCGCTGATGAGACCTAGGTTGCTTTGCTTGCGCAATGGCCCTAACGTTGTCGCAGTAAACCGGTAATGCTTCAACAATTGATAGAATCACACCAAGTTCAGAAATGAACCTCTTAATCCAAATTGCTTCCTTTGTTGCTTCCTAAACTGCAATATATTCTACCTTACAGGTAGAATATGCAACAATGTCTCATTTGAAACTTTTCTAACTAATTACGCCTCCATTTAATATGAATATGAATCCAGACTAGGACTTGGAGTCATCCTTGCCTGTCTGGAAATTGATATATGTATATCCATGTATGATCATATCACCATCTCCATATACCAAGAACATATCCTTAGTTCTTCTTAACTACTTAAGGATCATCTTGATAGCTGCTCAATGATCCATTCCTGGATCAGACTGGTATCTTCTCATAACACTCAGAGCATACAATACATTATGCCTAGTAAATAACATAGAATACATGATCGATCCTATTGCGGACACATAAGACATCTTATCCATGCAAATCCTCTCATCTTCTAAGCGTGGGCACATAGATTTCGAAAGGTGAATTTTATGCCTCATAGGTATGAAACCTTTCTTGGATTCAGACATGCTAAACCATTTTAGCACTCTGTCTATATATGTCGACTGTGAAAGACCAAACAACCTTTTCGATCTAACTCTATAGATTTTCATCCCTACGATGTAAGTTGTTTCTCCTAGGTCTTTCATGGAGAACGTCATGGACAACCAAACTTTAATTAACTGTAGAATTGGCACATCGTTTCCTATAAGTAATATATTATCAACATATAATATCAGGAATACGACTACACTCCCACTAACCTTTTGATACACACAAGGTTCGTCTGGATTTTGTGAGAAATCAAATTCTTTAATTGCCTCATCAAAATGAATATTCTAACTCTTGGATACTTGCTTTAGTCCATAAATGGACTGTTAAAGTTTGCATAATTTATTTTTGTTAACAGATGTGAAACCTTCAGGCTATATCATGTACACATCTTCAAGCATATTTCCATTAAGGAAAGTTATTTTCACATTCATTTGTCATATCTCATAATCATGATGAGCTGATATGGCTAGCACTATCCGAATGGATCTAAGCATGACTACAGATGAGAAGGTTTCATTATAGTTAATGTCTTGTATTTGACGATATGCTTTCGCCACCAACCTAGCTTTTTAGGTAATTATATTACCATCCATGTCTATTTTCTTTTTAAAAACACATTTACACCCTATAGATGTAATGCCTTTAGGTGGGTCCACCAAATTCTAAACTTGATTTTCGTACATAGAATTCATTTCCGACTTCATGGATTTAAGCCATTTGTTCTTTTCTGAACTATTCAGAGATTTTTCATAATCAGTAGGTTCTCATCCTCAATGAGTAACATGTCATTCGATTCTCTTACAAGAGATTCATATCTCTCAGAAATATTACGTGTCCTTTCTGATTTATGAGCAGATTGTGTCATAATCGGTTGTGGTTCTTGACTAGACATCTCATTAGTGTCTATTAGAGTCTCTTAAACTTTATTAAGTACAACTATACTCCCACTTGCTTCTTGTAAAAGAAATTCTTTCTCTAGGAAAGTAGCACGTCTTAAAACAAACACTTTTTTGTTCAAAGGGGTGATAGAATTGGTAACCTTTAGTTTCTTTAGGGTATCCAATAAATAAACACTTATCAGATTTAGCGTCCATCTTGTCTGATATAGTCCTCTTCATATAAGCAGGACATCCCTATATTTTCAAATAAGATATGAGGAGTTTTTTACTAGCCTATGTCTTATATGGAGTAATTGAGATTGCCTTTGTCGGGACTCTATTTAGTAAGTAAACAGCTATCATGAGTGCATAACACAAAAAGATTTTGGGAAGATTTACATTATCCATCATTGACCTAACTATGTCTAACAAGGCTTGATTATGCCTTTTAGATATACCACTATATTATGGCATATAAGGCGGAGTCCATTGTGACAATATATCATTGTCCCTTAAATAATCTTAAAACTCTTGACTTAAATAATCATCACCTCGATCGAATCAAAATATCTTATTATTTTCATTTCTAAATTCTTTAAAATGTTTAAAGGCTTTAGATTTGTGTTTCATTAGATATGCATACACATAACGAGAGTAATCATCAATGAAAGTAATGAAGTAGCTATAACCTCCTAGTGCATAAGTTGACATTGGTCCACATACATCGGTATATATGAGCCCAAGTAACTCACCAACTTGTTTACCCTTTCCAGGAAAAGGTAACTTTGTCATCTTGTCTTTTAAACATGAATCGCATGTATCAAATGAATCTAATTCAAATGATTTGAGAACTACAATATTTTACAATTCGGAAATGCGTTTCTTGCTTATATGGTCACGGCGTCAATGCCACGAGTAAGAGATTAATTAAATATCTATTCGGGCACGTTTATTATTATTTTTGATATTGAGTACGTCACTAAATATATCTAACGTGTATATACTATTGCATAAAGTTCCAGTACCACAAAGAATGCTATTTAAAGTTATATAACAACAATTGTTACTAAAAGTCAAATGGAAACCTTTTCTATTTAAACAAGAAATAGAAACAATGCTCTTTATTAATGCAGCAACAAAATAACAATTATCTAATTCTAAGACAAGTCCACTAGGAAGCATTAACAAGTAAGTTTTGATGGCGATTGTAGCAACCTTTGCTCCATTCCCAACTTGCAGACTTAATTCTCTCTTGATAAGTCTTCTGCTATTCCTTAGCTCCTGCATGTCATTACATATATGTGAGCCACATCTAGTATCCAATCGATTGGTGGATTGATTCAAGGTGAAAATTTTGACGTGATTCAAGGTGGATTGATCAGCTGATTAATCAAATCGATTTTGATTGATCGGTTGAATGATTGAAATTGGTTTTGTTCTGTTTTTCAATTTCAAATCCAGAAACAATTTCAAAATCTATTTTTACTTAATCATCCAAAAACAAATAAAACTATACTTACAAATATTTGTAAACTATTTTACGATCATGTCGAAGCACGATCGGGCTCTGATACCACTGTTGGGATATGCCCGTTGCGATGTGTGCTAAAAACATGTTTCATAAACATGAACAATGGAAGACTAAACATAAATAAATCTAATTTATTACAACACACACCACATAAATGCAAGATACAATCGCACTAGACAAGATCATAAAATCAAAATGGAAAACAAATAACAATTATTTTAGGTATACCTTACGAATGACCTGTAACGAGAAGGGCATCAACCATAGCGACGTTGTCGAACTTCACCTCTATTCGTATCCATGCTGAGCTCCTCAAGACAACTTTGTGAGTATAAGCCTCTCCTTCAAAAGTTACTAGCCACGAGTGAAGAAGAAGCAAAACAAGGAAGAACTTCTTCCTTGTTTGGAGCTTCACAGCAACACCCTCTTGTTAGCGGTGGGAGAAGGAGAGGAAGGAAAATTTGGTTCCAAACCCAAATAATGAATTCCCTTGTTTACTTTTCTCTCGACTATATCATTATATAGCCCTCATTAATAAGTTGGATTAAAAAGTCCAAATCTAGCTCATTATCCCTTAACCAAAAATTAACTCATTAACCTCTTGGTTTGGTTAACAACTAGACCAAGTTGGTTCATGACTAATCTAAATAGGGTCTAAGCCTTCCATAAAAGATGTGGCCCATCCATGCTTCTGATTTAACAAATATATCTATATTTGTCGTACGTATAGTTCAACTAAATATTTATCTCTTGATTTAAGAATCATATTCTTTAACTTGTTTTACGTCGTTTAGAGACTCATTTGTGTGTGTGACCCAATAGGTTTCCGGTTTATCTTGGTTGTCCATAATTAACTACTTAATTATGGAATGATCATAAGTGACACCTAGTAGTACATCATGATCTTCAATTAATCGGAATATCATAGTTGATTTCAGAATTACTTTTGAACTCTTCAGCAGCTATAGTGGGTTGTGCCTCATTCCTTTAACTCATCTTATATCCACTCGGTTTAGGACATGGTATATGTGTTTGTCCCCACTAGACTGACTACATCATATCTGGCCCAAGTAATACTTTCTCGTTCTACGGATTCAAATTACTTGCACATGTGTACAAGAGTCTCATACTCTCAACATGTGATGCTTTGACTAAGGACTTTAAGTAATAATATTAGCGAGTGGTCATAGGGTATGCATCGCCTCACAATGAGCGATGAATCCTCTGTGGGCTATCCAAATACCTTCGAGCATTTCGACTTATACCCAATCATCCTGGATCCACACCAGGATGAGATGCTTGCTTAAGATGTCAAAGTATACATTTTCATGACCAAGATGACTTGTATACCTCAAGTCGAAGGAAACTTGCACTCGAGCTGCAGTAAGAGCTTCACAAACATTCATATATGTAGATAACCATATGAAATCTTACAGCGAGTCACTCCAATGAATTAGTTACTATAACTAGCATCCATGTTTAACTCTTGACATCCTAATATCTCCAGCTAGTGAGAAAATAGTTGTTTGGCCGAGCCAAGGAGTATAACCTGTGCTAGTCTAACAAAATTGTTGATGTTCGAGTTCATTAATTCTACAACTAGGCAAATTCCAATACGTTTATAATTGCACACGTAGAGATAATCACAAGTTGTGATCCAATAATAAATTCTCTTATGCTATGAATTGTATTGCAGACATTCAATAAATGAGTTTAAGACTATCATACATATAATATGCACTCCAAAAGTGAATCTATATTTATCAAATAAATAGTAAAAATGATAAGGCGATTGCCTTAGGACATCCCTTAAATTCTAACACTCCTTTGGAGGCACCTTCACTCTAGCGGCTTGCAAATCCCAAGTCAACTTCATAGTTTACTTTCTTAGTGTGGGTGATGCTTCGGTCATCCGGAGTTGAGCTCACGCAATCTCAACTCCGACCTTCTCTTTGAACAGACTTCCTACCAAACTTATCATCCCTCGGATGCGCCACACGCGTTCCTTCTCGTCCATTGGTGTACTCTTCCGTAACTTCTTGTTCCTCGGATGCATCAAGTCCGTCGACTCGCTTCCCGTGTCATCCTTCTCGTCAGTTACGTCTTCCACTCAACTTCCTGTGTTCCTAAATTCCTGCACACTCATACACAAAGCATCAAAATAACATAAGACCTAACTTAACTTGGTTGATCACATCAAAACTAACCCTCAAAGTACTTACAATCTCCCCCTTTATGATGTGCATCAACCCGAGTTAAGATTAGGGTTAAACAAACAATTAAAATGAAAATATGGAAATAAAATGGATTTATTAAATTGCAAGTGAATAAAAATGATAAATTTAAAATAAAACCCCCCTAAACTTAATATCTTCTCCCCATTCATCACAACAAAATTAAAAAATAGGGAACAAATAAGCAAACATAGGAAAAAAACTAAAAAAAAATTTAGGGGTCGTAAAACATCCCAAAGCTGTGGATTTTTACCAAAATTAATTCTTAAAGAAATTAATTTTTAGGGATTAAGTTGCATATTTGCTAAAAATAATTTATTTTTTGAAAAATATTTAAAATATTTGTCAATGTCAAAGATAATTTTTCGGATCAGTATAAAACTTTTCATGAACAAAATATTTTCTTCCATTATCAAAATAAAAAGTTTGAGGCAGACATGCATATTTTTGAAATTTAATATTTAAAAATATTTTTATACTTCAAAAAATCATGCCAATTTTTTGAGCATTGGAAATATAATGTTTATCCACGGAAAAATTAAAAATTTTTAATAATAATTTTTTTAAATCTTTTAATTATAAAAATATTATTTTTGGTAAAAAAATTCATAATAATTAATATAAAGGTCGAAAGATTTCAAAATAATTTCTAACAACATAACATAAAATATTTTATCACAGAAAATTAAATCTATAAAAAAATCAATTTTAGAAATAATTTTAATTTTAAAAATCAGATTTTTGTTAAAAGAATTCATAAGAAATAGTATTACGGTAAAAAAAAATTGAAAATTTTTCTATTAGCAGATGATATTTTTAATTTTCACAGGAAAAAACTTAGATAGAAAATATGAACAGAAGATCTACAGATTTAATTTTGCATATAAAATGTTAAACAAAATTCAAATTTTTAGATGAAATTAACAATTTAGTACAAATTTTGGTATTGAAAATAAGTTCCTATCTACTAGGATTTATCAAGTATTATTTAAGGGATGTTTAGTTGATGGGTTTGATAATGAGGGAATAGAATGATAGTAAAAAATAGTGTTTGGATTGTGGATTTGGGAATACATTTTGGGAATGATTACTAGATTTATGAGAATCAACCAAACTCATATAATTTTATGGGGTTCATTTTCATTCCTATTCTCATTCCACCCTACTATTAAACTCATACTCATAGTCATTTTTATCGTTTAACCAAACGCCCCCTTAGAAATATTACTTCTTGCAATTATTGTAATTTGGCTATTATATTTTTTTTAAAATACCAATTAAGACTATTATTATAATTCCTAAAATTTAAACTTCAGAAAATGTTAGGAGTTAGGACATGCAAAATTCAACTTTCTTATTTCTTCTTTTAATTTTATATTTTCAATTTTAATTTTGTTAAAATTTTCTAACAGACCTTCATAGTTATTTTTTTATTTTAAGTAGTTGGTCCTATTTCTGCAAAGAGATCTACTTAGCATTTACACAATTCCATCTAATTGGGCGGATGTAAGGTTATGTATCTCACTTATTGTGTCGGAGTTGTAGTTCGTAGGTCACCCTTCAACGTTGCTCTTGATAATCATGGCAAACTTCTTGATGACTTTCCATAAGTGCAAGTCTGGAGTAGCCTTGATCTCAGACTCTGACGATGACTCATACCACATCACTTTTAAATTCTTGTACTTCGTCCGTTTTGGCCATTTGTTTTTTTGTTCTCCCTTTTCTTCAGTTTTGGGTAGTTGTTTTTTATGTGTCATTCTTCTTGGTAATTGTAACAACAAACTTTCCTTTTGCTCCATAGTAGCTTCGTTGTCTGTTTCTTATCAAAATAAAGTCAATCTTTTTGGCTTCGAGTGTTAGGTTCTAAGTTGACTTTTCTTCTTTATTTCTTAAACTTGCACATCTCAATTTGTGTAATTCGAAAGTGAAAAATAGATTCTCTAAAGTACTTACCTCAAGGTCCTTGGAGATGTAGAAAGCAACCACTAAAGATATCCATTCAGGTGTTCTTGGAAAAGCATTCAGTGTATACCTTAGCGAATCTTGGTTTATTATCATTTCTCGAAGGTTCGCTAGTCTGGTGATCAACTCCTTGATTCTTGCATGTAAATGAGCTACTATCTCTTCCTTTTCCATCTGAAGGTTGTTGAATTATTTTCAGAGCAAGTCTCATTTTGCGAGTTTGGCCTTTGAGGTCCCTTCGTGCAGCTCTAAGAATTTCTCCCAAAGTTATTTTATTGAGTCGTAGCTACCGATCTGATTGACTTCTTGGGGTGGAAAATTGCTCAGCAGATGGAACTCCGCTTTATCGTTTGCCATGAAGTCATTCTACTCCATTGATGATCTTCCTTTTCTTTTCCGTGTTGATCTTTGGGTACTGTAAAACCATATTTGATTATTAAAAAAAAAATATCAAAATTGGTTTTAAAAAATATTTCCATCTAGCGTTTCCATAGCATGAACTTCCCCTCGAACTTTGGCAAGTGAATGTTTGATTTGACTATCGTCTTCTTGCTTTAGCAGCGATTAGTCCTTCTAGAGCAATGTAGCTCTGATACAAATTGTAAGTCCAAGTGAGGCTGGATAGAGAGGGGTGAATAATCCTAAAAAAAATTAGAATTTTTCTTACTTTTTGAAATTAATTAGCAAGGACACAATATTAATTAAAAATAACTAACTAACATAAAAGTAATAACAAAAAGGTAAGATGGCTCAGAATTACTTGGTTATAACCTATGTGGTTATTAATCCAAGGTAATTGAAAAACTCACTAATAAAATGTCCTTCGTTAAAAGCAGAATATCCTCTTACACACTTTGAAAGTTCATTAATAGCTTAAGAAGTTAAAACAAAAGTTGATTTCTAATTCCTAGCTCCAGAGTTTTTTTTATACCCTCCTTGGATCAGTTACCGTTGCTTAGATGTACCTCCAAAGCACTCCAGGTCGTCTGCAAGTGGATAAACTTTATCCATGCTACAATGGTCAATCAATGACTTTCTGCGTTGGAGACGCAAGGGCGCCTCCGACTTCCTTGAGGCGCCTCTATCAAGAGGCGCGAGGGTGCCTCCAAGCTGCTATAGGGTGCCTTCTTTAACCAGGCATGAGGGCACCTTCGTGCTCTTCCAAGACACGCCTCGGGTCCCGAAAGCAGCAACTTTACTGTTGAAGCTCAAGGCGCCTGCAATTCCTTTGGAGGCGCCTTCACTCTAGCGGCTGGCAGATCCCAAGTCAACTTGGTAGTTGGCTTTCTTCGCGTGGGTGATGCTTCGATCATCCAGAGTTGAGCTCACATGAACCCAACTCCGATTTTCTCCTAGAACAAGCTTCCTACCTAGCTTCTCGTCCACCGATATACTCTTCCATAGCTTCTTGCCCCTCGGATACACCAAGTCTGTCGACTCTCGGATGCACCGTTATGTTTTCCGGTCGACTTTCTATGTTCCTAAGTTCCTACACACTTAGACACGAGATATCAAAATAACATAGATCTAACTTAATTTGGATGTTCACATCAAAAACTAACCTAGGGATACTTACAAATTACCCTCCTCAGTTGTCTCTTTAAAAAATCCACCTGGTCTTCAAGTCTTCATATCTTCAATGTGCTCGCGCTCTCGTTCAAGCACAATTCCAGCATATCGTTAAAGGTTGGAATGTACTTCTCAGCTAGATCAGTAAAATATTTGTGGTTCTTCAAACAAAGTTGCAACAAGAGACCGTTAAAGGCTTCCAAGTCAGCAAAAATTTTTCGACAGGTAGCCATCGAAGGGTGGGATAAAGGTATGATGGCTCCCTGAATATAAGAAAGTAGATTAGAAAGAAGATACCCAAAACAATATGAAATAACATTACCATTTCTGGAGGCTGAAGGACCTCTGTAGGAGGAGAAGAGCCACGATCAACAATTTGTATCCTTTGGATGTATAATTCACACGGAAGGTGAATGTTGAGGAATATGAAGAGTGGAAGCAAAAACAGAGGGTTTTATAGCCTATCAAGGGGGTGTGCAAGTGGCATTATTGGTAGAAACGAAAGGTCACATGAAACTGGCGTAGGCAGGACAAATTTGTTGGAACCCCAAGGTTGTTTTGGTGTGATCAACAAGTTAAGTTAGGTCCTGTGTGTTTCTAACCTTGTGTCTAAGTGTGCAGGAGCTTAAGAACACAGGTAGTCGAGCGGAAGACGCAGCTAGCGAGAAGGACGACAGTCCGAGGGACGAGGTGCTGCGGAAGAGTACCCCAGTGGACGAGAAGGAAGCGTGCGGTGGTTCCGAGGGACGAAAGCCGGAGCGGAAGATTGCTCGGGGAGCAAGAGACGCAGCTAGCGAGAAGGACGGCACGCGGTGCGTCTGAGGGACGAAGACTGCAGATGAGTACGCCGACGGACGAGAAGGAAACACGCGGCGATTCCGAGGGACGAGAAGCCGGAGGGAAGCCCGCTCGAGAAGACCGGAAGTTGGGTTCGGGTGAGCCCTTTTTCGGATGGCAGAGATCACCCAAGTGAGCGGATCCGAAGGAGAAGAACCGGACCGAGGCGGGACTGAACCAGAGAAGAGGTCCCGGATGAAAAAGTCAACGACTGTTGACTTTGGACTCCGGGGCGCCCGGAACAGTCCGGGGCGCCCGGAACCCTTCCGGGTGCCCGGACCCAGTATTTTCACCAGATTGAGTCAAAACTCGATCTGAACGTTGAGGGATAAAATTTATCCCCCCCAGGGCGCCCGGAACCCTTCCAGGCGCCCCGACCAAGGCTATAAATATAGCCTTGGTCCAGAAGCTTTTCATTCATTCAGAACTCACGCATTTCTTTTAAACACTTGTACGCTTTCTGTAGTTAGCTTCTGTTGTGCGCTTCAACTTTGTAAGAGGCTTCTCCGCCTGAAGGAGAAATTCTAGTGCGATCATCTTTCTTGGATTAACAACCTCCCCGGTTGTAACCAAGTCAAAACCTGGTGCCTCGTTTTCTGTTCTGATCTTAGTTTATTGCTTTGATTATTCTACAAGTGTCAGTTTAAGAGTTCGAGAAGGGTTGGTTTGTGTTTTGATTTTTGCAGGGCTATTCAACCCCCCTTCTAGCCGGCCTAACGGTCCTACAAGTGGTATCAGAGCCAAGGCGCTTCAGGAGGACTAACCGCCGAACGAAGCAACGAGATGGCCGGACCAAGCATTCACCCGCTGAAATTCGAAGGGGATTTCGCCACTTGGAAAAAACATATGCAGGTATTTCTTACAACAGATATTGAATTATTTTTAACAATGAAACTTGGCTTTCAAGCTCCAGAGGACAAGGAAATAGATAAATGGATAAAAAAGGAGCAGGCCGACTTCGTACCGAACGGCAAAGCAGAGTACCATCTGCTAAGCATTCTTCCGCCTCAAGAAGTCAACAGGATCGGTAAATACAACTCTGCAAAGGAACTTTGGGAGAAGTTCCTCGAGCTGCATGAAGGAATCGCAATCAGCTCACCAGCCTGCGACTTGGGGAAGACGAGTCAGTCGCGCATCTACACTCGAGAATAAAAGAAATTATCATCGGTCTTTCAAATCTCGGAGAAAAGGTAAGCAACCGAGATTCGCTCAGGTACGCTTTAAATTCCTTTCCTAGAAATACCAAATGGGCATCATTAGTAGATGCATTTTACATTTCTAAAGATTTAGAAAAGATTTCATTAGAAGAATTCTTTTCAACATTTGAAGTGCATGAGTCAAGATGTGCAGGAATGAAGGAGCCTAAAAACAACGTCGCCCCCAAAGCCTCGAGAGACGAACCAGAATCGGAATCCTCTCTCGACGACGAGGAAATGGTAATGATGGTAAGAAGATTCAAGAAACTTTGTAAATCCAGATCTACTAACCATCCGCAGGGAAAGAGGAAAAGAACGATCCGCTGCTACCACTGCGATGAAGAAGGGCACGTCAAGGACAACTGCCCTAAGCTGAAGAACAAGGACAAGGAGAAGGGTAAGAAGCCTATCCAAAAGTGAAAGGCCCTAAAGGCGACGTGGGACGATACATCGTCCGAATCGGAAGTCGAAGCTTTCTCCGAACTCACACTGATGGTGAGTCATCAAGACGACGACTGCGATTCAAGCTCTTCCGAAATGAGCATCGAGAGCATCGATGAAGGGGGAGACACGTCGGAAGAAAGCAGCAGCTCAGGGGGAGAAACGGACAACGAGATCGACAAGGTAAGTCAGGTACGATCTCTTCCTCCCGATAAAATGTTTAAGTTTATTAAACTTTTAACAAAAGATTGCTGCAAATTAGAAAGTGAAAATAAAAATGTAAAAGTAATTCTAGCTAAGTCTTGTCCCCTAGAAGAATTAGATAAATTAAAACTAGCAAATGAAAAATTGAAACTTGAAAATGATGATTTGAAAATTCAAGTAGATAACTTGAAAAACCATGCATGTTCATCTAAAACCAATGTTAGAAGATTTAATAATTTAAATTGGTACTTTAAATATCACCCTGGACAAATTAGGAACATTTCAAGAAAATATGTTCCTAAAAACTTTTTCGTTAATCCAGTAGGTTGGAACCTATATTGGGTTCCTAAATCATGCTTAAATTAATTTTAAAATTAAAATTAGTGCTTTAAGTGAGAAAATTAAACAAAAAATTTCTTTATGAGGCTTTGTCTAAGGAAGTGGTTGTTGTTCCAATAACCAAGAAGGCCTAGTGCCTCGCCACGACCTGGAAGCCAAAATATTGAAATAAATGTTTAATTAACTTACTAATGAAGCATTAATACGAGAATTAATTAGTGCTTGAAAAAGGTTATTCAAAACATTTTATTTCAAATTAGAAATTTACTTACTTAGAAATTGTTTTTGCCTAAGTCAATATTTTTTAAAAAAAAATACTTAAAAATTTAAGTTAGGATTTTTTAAATTAAAATTATTTAGGATTTTTTTTAGAAATCATTTTTTAGTTAAGAACTTTTTTCTTGAAATTAGAAATCTCAGCTTAAATTACTTAGAAAAATTTTCTAAATCTCTTAAAAATTTAGAATTTCTTTTAGAAATACTTTTTCTAAGTCTTTAACCCTTAGATTGCTTTTCTTGGAACTCCATTTTTTTGTGATCAAAGGGGGAGAAGGGAAAGTATAAGTCTAGGGGGAGGTAGATAGATTTAATTTTTTTGTCTATCTTTTTTACTGAGGTAGATAGAGTTATTTTTTTCTATCTTTTTGTACTTAAATTGCAAATTAAGTTAAGTTACTTAATTTTATTTAAAGTCGATTTTACCCTAGCTTAACTTGGGTTGATCACACCAAAAAGGGGGAGATTGTTGGAACCCCAAGGTTGTTTTGGTGTGATCAACAAGTTAAGTTATGTCCTGTGTGTTTCTAACCTTGTGTCTAAGTGTGCAGGAGCTTAGGAACACAGGTAGTCGAGCGGAAGACGCAGCTAGCGAGAAGGACGACAGTCCGAGGGACGAGGTGCTGCGGAAGAGTACCCCAGTGGACTAGAAGGAAGCGTGCGGTGGTTCCGAGGGACGAAAGCCGGAGCGGAAGATTGCTCGGGGAGCAAGAGACGCAGCTAGCGAGAAGGACGGCACGCGGTGCGTCTGAGGGACGAAGACTGCGGATGAGTACGCCGACGGACGAGAAGGAAACACGCGGCAATTCCGAGGGACGAGAAGCCGGAGGGAAGCCCGCTCGAGAATACCGAAAGTTGGGTTCGGGTGAGCCCTTTTCCGGATGGCAGAGATCACCCAAGTGAGCGGATCCGGAGGAGAAGAACC
This sequence comes from Zingiber officinale, assembly GCF_018446385.1. Taxonomy (NCBI): domain Eukaryota; kingdom Viridiplantae; phylum Streptophyta; class Magnoliopsida; order Zingiberales; family Zingiberaceae; genus Zingiber; species Zingiber officinale. Next base: position 10,066,276 of record NC_056005.1, read on the forward strand.
GGATCGAGGCGGGACTGAACCAGAGAAGTGGTCCCGGACAAAAAAGTCAACGGCTGTTGACTTTGGGCTCCGGGGCGCCCGGAACAGTCCGGGGCGCCCGGAGCAGCCCGGGGCGCCCGGAACCCTTCCGGGCGTCCGGACCCAGTATTTTCACCAGATCAAGTCAAAACTCGATCTGAACGTTGGGGGATAAAATTTATCCCCCCAGGGCGCCCTGAACCCTTCCAGGCGCCCCGACCAAGGCTATAAATATAGCCTTGGTCCAGAAGCTTTTCATTCATTCAGAACTCACGTATTTCTTTCAAACACTTGTACGCTTGCTATAGTTAGCTTCTGTTGTGCGCTTCAACTTTGTAAGAGGCTTCTCCGCCTGAAGGAGAAATTCTAGTGCGATCATCTTTCTTGGATTAACAACCTCCCCGGTTGTAACCAAGTCAAAACCTGGTGCCTCGTTTTCTGTTCTGATCTTAGTTTATTACTTTGATTATTCTATAAGTGTCAGTTTAAGAGTTCGAGAAGGGTTGATTTGTGTTTTGATTTTTGCAGGGCTATTCAACCTTCCCCTTTTAGCCGGCCTAACGGTCCTACAAAATTCACAAGAGGCAACAATGGTTAAAAAGAAGATCTTCGAGCAGGTTGACATAGAGTTGATAGAAGATTCAGATGATAGTAACAGAAAAAAAATCATTCTGACTGGATAATATCCCAGTCAAGGTATGTCTGCATGATCAAATCATTCCATTATTTACCCTATCATGATTATTTCCATGTATACCTTGTTATTCAATTACTTGTGCCTATCTTTTATTCAAATTTAATTAACATTAACATCACTGTTTCTGAGAAACATTATAACGATTAAGTGTCAGATAATTAAGTACTTTTGAGCCACTAATAATAGTCAATATATTAAATATATTTTTACTATCTCCGAACACTAACAACACTGTTTTTGAGTAATACTATAATGATCAAAATATCAGATAACTAATACTTCTGAGTATATATATATACATATACTCAGAAGTATTAGGGTTTAGGGTTATGTTTACGTGGCACTCTAGTCTCACTATGCTTTTCTTGATCGTGCTTTTGTACATCTCACTACAAAAAATAAGGCATTTTGGGACGAATTTTGGGACGAATTTTACAAAAAAATTCGTTGTAAAATTTTTTGGGACGAAATCAGGGACCAAAATTTTTTCGTCCCAAAATATTTGATGCCAACTTTTGGAACGAATTATGATTTGTTGCAAATTCAGCAACGAATTTGGGGACAAAATTGGCAACGAATAAAATTTTCGTCCCCAAATTTGTCGCAAAAAAGGAACGAATAATTTTGTTGTTGCAAACTTAGCAACGAATTTGGGGATGAATTCAGTTCGGAGGAAATAATTTTTTGTTGCCAAATTTGTCCCTATTTTTGCAACAAAATTGGGGACGAATTCAGTGACAAATTATTTTTTGTTGCTAAGTTTGTCCCTAATATTGCAACGAATTTGGGGACGAATTCGGTGACAAATTTTTTTTGTTGCCAAATTTGTCCCTAATTTTACAACGAATAATAAATTTATTGTAAAATTTTAAGCATTTGCGACAAATTTGGGGACAAAAATACTAATTTAATTAATAAATAAATTTTCGTCCCAAAATTCGTCCTAGAATCTGGGACGAATTTTGGGACGAATTTGTGGATTCGTCCCAGAATTCGTCCCAAATTCTGGGACGAATCCACATATTCGTCCCAAATTCTGGATTCGATACAATTACGATAGAGTGGGAACAAATCGTTTTCGTCGCCAAATTCGTCCCTAATACTAAATTTTTTTTCCAGATTAAATTTCTTTTTGCAATTCAATCCATAGATACATAAACACCAAATTCAAATAACATTTATATACATTCAACACATCTTAATTTCACATACAAGAGTAATAATTGAACTCGATCAACTCATAATTCAACAAATATAAAGATCTCAACAAATTTTACAAGATCTATCTTGTTCAAGCTTCTAGAAAATATTATAAAGTTCAACAATCAAATGTTATATAAGTCCATCATCCATCCAAGGAGGTAAATAAACTAAAAATACATCAAGTCATCTTCGTCTGCCCAAAAGCTTTGCACCCCTTCAAATCTCCTTTGCCTACATAACAACAAACAAATAAACCAGATCATGTGTAACAAGAAAGATTATAAATATAATACGAAATGCCCATGTAACAAGAAAGATTGGAAACAAGACATAACTGTGAAATTCCTTAAACATTCAAATAAATGTCCTATTTACCAACGATATGAACCATCCATGTCATAAAATTATAAGAAGTATCTTGAAGCTAAGTAAAAACATCGTAAATATGATACAACCTAATATAAATGGCACATCAAATTGTTATAATAATACCTATTTCACCATATCAATCAATAGCTACAAATATTCTATGTCCATGTGATCACATGGAGAGCATGAAAGATATTCTTAAAATTTCCTAACATATGAAAATAGCTCAAATGAAGAAAACACAAACTAATTAAACTTAATTTTTTTGTGATACAAGTGTTTTAGTAATCATGGTTACTTGGTTGTTAGGTAAACTCTAATCATAATTTGCAATTTGAACTAATAAAGCAGTAGTAATAAATTTCAATAAATTAAAAGCAATTAGAAAATAAATAAATAAATAAATAAAATTAAAAGTTTAACATGTTACTTAATACTTACTTTTTTTCTCGGACCTTTAGTTCGCCTCACCAACCCTGTTAAAAACAAATTGACAATATTAATTAAAATAAAAATTAGAAAAGTTAACAAGCCATTGATTAATGTGTAAAACAGTAAACATGAGACAAATAATCATCATACATAATTATGGGAAATTTCTTTAAATAAGCTAACAAAACTTACCCATCGTCAAAAATTAAAGTCATCATTATGATTATCATCATCCTCCTCCTCCTCCTCCTCCTCTTCCTCATTCTGCATTATACTTGAATTCTTGTTATACATCCAACTTCGCTCATTCTGCATTTTACCTGAATTCAGCTATTTAGTTAAACATTATTAACAGAAATAAATCTTATCATTGAAGACAAAACAACAAAGAAAAGCTTATCAAAAAGAAGAAATACAATTAATCAACTATAAAATAATTATTTAAAGCTAACTTTATATACAGATCATTAAATGCATATTAATGAACTTAGAAATACCGAAAAGACGTGAACAAATACAGTTGTCTTCAACTACACTGAGATCATGCCAAATTGAAACCTGCACAAGCAACATTATCAATTATTATAGTATTATTCTAACAATTTTAATAGAGTTGAAGCAATTGTAATTAAATTGAAATAATAATATTTTAATGGAACAAAATTTGGAAAAAAACAAAATTACTCTCTATATTAGAGCAATTGTGGATCAGAATTGACATTTTTTAGATGAAAAATAAAATATTTTGATAAGGATATTTTTGAGATAAAAAATAGAATAGGGTCGCTTCTGTTTTTTTCTTTAAAAGAAAATCTTTTTAACAATAATAATAATAATGAGCACCCTTTGAATTTTGTATCAAAGAAAAAAAAACATGTCAACTCTATTGTAATTTGTCCCTCCATTAATTAATTCCAATCTAAAAACTATCCTACAAGTATTTGTAATGATAAAGAGGATCAGTACACAGAAAATCAAAGGTAAATTTATACCTATGGTATACTGGAGCTCCCCATACATTTAGGATTCGAAACCCTAGTATCAAAATTTTGCCCTAGTGTAGTTGAGATTTTATTACTTCCACACCCCTAAACTGTACATCTATATACAAGAAGAACTACAAATCTTTATCCAAAAACAGCCCTAAACCCTATTTCACAGATCATTGGTCATTGACATCTAAGTGATCAAGAGTTGCAGTGCTTTTCTTTGTTAACAAACAAGAATGAAGCCCTAAATTTCACAGATCAGTACTCCACCATTCCAAATCTTGCGACATCAGTGCTAGCAGCGGCGACTCGCGGCCAACTGCCGCCAGCCACGGCCAGGCGAGGCCACGCGCGGCCAGGCGAGGCCACGCGCGGCCAGCCGCGGCCTCACGAGAAGAAGTGGGCAGATGTGGGAGAAAGGAGAGGGAAGAGGGGAGAAGGGAGAAGGGAGAGGGTTACCTGTGCCGCAGCCGATCGGGAAGGAATCAGCCGCCGCAAGAGCTGCAGCGAAGGGATGAGTGAAGGGGCAGATGGGTGGGAGGAGATTTAGGGTTAACTTATAAATTAAAAAATAGATTTTGGGAAGAATCTAGGAATTCGTCCCCAAATCTGGGACGAATTCCAGAATTCGACCCTAAATCTGGGACGAATTCCAAAATTCGTCCCAAAATATAAAAAATTTTAAAAAAAATAAAAAAATGATTTGGAAACACTAAATATGAACTTCGAGATATCGGATTTCCGTGAAATAAGTTTCTATGGATTTCTAATTTTCTCGTGATCTTAAAAATATCTTCATCCATAATTTTAACATACTATATTAAATGCGGCAAATTTTTTTTATTATGAATTAGGTCAAATTCGGGTTAAAAAATCACCATACTAAATATATGAGGTTAAAATTATGGATGAGGATATTTTTAAGATAATGAGAAAATTAGGAACCCATAGAAACTTGTTTCATGAAATTCCGATATCGTTAGGTCCATATTTAGGCCTTCCAAATAAATTTTCTTTATTTTTATTTTTTAAATTTGGGACGAATCCTGGATTTGTCCCAAATTTTGGGACGAATCCAGATTCGTCCCAAATTTAAGAAAATAAAAATTAAAGAAAAATCTTGGAAGGCCTAAATATGGACCTAACGATCTCGGAATTTCATGAAACAAGTTTCTTTGGGTTCCTAATTTTCTTATGATCTTAAAAATACCCTCATCCGTAATTTTAATCTCATATATTTAGTGTGGTGATTTTTTAACCCGAATTTGACCTAATTCAGGTAAAAAAACATGAAACACAATATATTATTTTAAAATTAAGGAAGAGGATATATTTATGAATAAGGGAAAATAAGAAACTTATAGACTCTTGTTTCATGAAATTCTGACATTTGTAGATCTATATTTTTAGTTTTAAACACATATTCAAACATGCGTTAAACGCTAACATACTTAATTAATACTAAACTATCTATGTTTCACTAAATATGGACCTAACGATCTTGGAATTTCATGAAATAAGTTTCTATAGGTTCCTAATTTTCTTATAATCTTAAAAATATATTCATCCATAATTTTAACATATTATATTGAGTGCGGTGAATTTTTTATTACAAATTAGGTCATATTCATGTTAAAAAATCACCACACTTAATTTATTAGGTTAAAATTCAGATTTAGGATATTTTTATGATCATGAGAAAATTAGGAATCCATAGAAACTTGTTTCATGAAATTCCGAGATCATTAGGTACATATTTAGGCCTTCAGAATGATTTTTCTATTATTTTTTATTTTTTTTAAATCTGGGACGAATCCTGGATTCGTCCCAAAAATCTGGGACGAATCCAGAAATTTGTCCCAGATTTTGGGACGAATTTCTGGATTCGTCCCAGATTTTGGGACGAATCCATGATTCGTCCCAGATTTTGGGACGAATCCAGGATTCGTCCCAAATTTAAGAAAAATAAAATATAAAAGAAAATTTATTTGGAAGGCCTAAATATGGACCTAACGATCTCGGAATTTCATGAAACAAGTTTCTATGGATTTCTAATTTTCTCGTGATCTTAAAAATATCTTTATCCATAATTTTAACATAATATAATAAATGCGGTGAATTTTTTATTATGAATTTGGTCAAATTCGGGTTAAAAAATCACCATACTAAATATATGAGGTCAAAATTTTGGATGAGGATATTTTTAAGATCATGAGAAAATTAGGAACCCATAGAAACTTGTTTCATGAAATTCCGAGATCGTTAGGTCCATATATAGGCCTTCCAAATAAATTTTCTTTAATTTTTTATTTTTTTAAATTTGGGACGAATTCTAGATTCGTCCCAAAATCTGGGACGAATCCAGAAATTCGTCCCAAATTTTGGAACGAATCCAGGATTCGTCCCAAATTTAAGAAAAATAAAAATTAAAAGAAAAATCATTCGGAAGGCCTATATATGGACCTAACGATCTCGGAATTTCATGAAACAAGTTTCTTTGGGTTCCTAATTTTCTAATGATCTTAAAAATACCCTCATCCGTACTTTTAATCTCATATATTTAGCGTGGTGATTTTTTAACTCGAATTTGACCTAATTCAGGTAAAAAAACACGAAACACAATATATTATTTTAAAATTAAGGAAGAGGATATATTTATGAATAAGGGAAAATAAGAAACTTATAGACTCTTGTTTCATGAAATTCTGACATTTGTAGATCTATATTTTTAGTTTTAAACACATATTCAAGCATGTGTTAAACGCTAACATACTTAATTAATACTAAACTATCTATGTTTCACTAAATATGGACCTAACGATCTCGGAATTTCATGAAATATGTTTCTATAGGTTCCTAATTTTCTTATAATCTTAAAAATATATTCATCCATAATTTTAACATATTATATTGAGTGCGGTGAATTTTTTATTACAAATTAGGTCATATTCATGTTAAAAAATCACCACACTTAATTTATTAGGTTAAAATTCAGATTTAGGATATTTTTATGATCATGAGAAAATTAGGAATCCATAGAAACTTGTTTCATGAAATTCCGAGATCATTAGGTACATATTTAGGCCTTCAGAATGATTTTTCTATTATTTTTTATTTTTTTTAAATCTGGGACGAATCCTGGATTCGTCCCAAAAATCTGGGACGAATCCAGAAATTTGTCCCAGATTTTGGGACGAATTTCTGGATTCGTCCCAGATTTTGGGACGAATCCATGATTCGTCCCAGATTTTGGGACGAATCCAGGATTCGTCCCAAATTTAAGAAAAATAAAATATAAAAGAAAATTTATTTGGAAGGCCTAAATATGGACCTAACGATCTTGGAATTTCATGAAACAAGTTTCTATGGATTTCTAATTTTCTCGTGATCTTAAAAATATCTTTATCCATAATTTTAACATAATATATTAAATGCGGTGAATTTTTTATTATGAATTTGGTCAAATTCGGGTTAAAAAATCACCATACTAAATATATGAGGTTAAAATTTTGGATGAGGATATTTTTAAGATCATGAGAAAATTAGGAACCCATAGAAACTTGTTTCATGAAATTCCGAGATCGTTAGGTCCATATATAGGCCTTCCAAATAAATTTTCTTTTATTTTTTATTTTTTAAAATTTGGGACGAATTCTAGATTCGTCCCAAAATCTGGGACAAATCCAGAAATTCGTCCCAAATTTTGGGACGAATCCAGGATTCGTCCCAAATTTAAGAAAAATAAAAATTAAAAGAAAAATCATTCGGAAGGCCTATATATGGACCTAACGATCTCGGAATTTCATGAAACAAGTTTCTTTGGGTTCCTAATTTTCTCATGATCTTAAAAATACCCTCATCCGTACTTTTAATCTCATATATTTAGCGTGGTGATTTTTTAACTCGAATTTGACCTAATTCAGGTAAAAAAACATGAAACACAATATATTATTTTAAAATTAAGGAAGAGGATATATTTATGAATAAGGGAAAATAAGAAACTTATAGACTCTTGTTTCATGAAATTCTGACATTTGTAGATCTATATTTTTAGTTTTAAACACATATTCAAGCATGTGTTAAACGCTAACATACTTAATTAATACTAAACTATCTATGTTTCACTAAATATGGATCTAACGATCTCGGAATTTCATGAAATAAGTTTCTATAGGTTCCTAATTTTCTTATAATCTTAAAAATATCTTCATCCATAATTTTAACATATTATATTGAGTGCGGTGAATTTTTTATTACAAATTAGGTCATATTCATGTTAAAAAATCACCACACTTAATTTATTAGATTAAATTTCAAATTTAGGATATTTTATGATCATGAGAAAATTAGGAATCCATAGAAACTTGTTTCATGAAATTCCGAGATCATTAGGTCCATATTTATGCCTTCCGAATGATTTTTCTATTATTTTTTAATTTTTTTAAATCTGGGACGAATCCTGGATTTGTCCCAAAATCTGGGACGAATCCAGGATTCGTCCCAAAATCTGGGACGAATCCAAGATTCGTCCCAGATTTTGACCCATTTTTTTCATTTTTTTCTGAAATATATTTCGATTCTGGAACGAACCCTGGATTAGCAGTTGAGTCAAGTATAGGATAGGTAGGTTTTACCCTTTGAATCTTTCCTTGTGAAGATCTGGTTGCTTACTGGTTAATAGTAGACACGATGTCTTTGAACTATACTGTCGTCTGTGTAAGTAGTGACAAATCTCACCCAAGATTCTTCCTGATACAACTCAGTTATCATGAGTGTGCTCATTCTTGGCCATAAACACGCTTGGTTTTGTGAGAAGCTCTAAGAATTGTGCCTCCAATTCTCTTCGAAGCGACCCCACCTCTTTCTCATATATGTGATCCCTTAAGAGTATTCCATATTACTCTTCTTGGATCATTAAAAGTCATGTGCTTAACCTCCATCCTTCACTGATTCATTGGGTCATTCCCCCACAGTGTGTCTAGTCAGTGTAAATTAATTGTCCCTTTGAACCTAGTTCTTGGAATCTCCAATCAACATAGGTTGGGTGTCCTCTGCACTGATCGCTGACAATGGCATCAAGCTCAGTCCTCGTGATAAGCTCGCAACTAACTCTCGATTTAACCCTTTAGTTAGCGGGTCTGCTAGGTTATCCTTTGACCTCACATAATCAACAGTGATTACTCCCGTTGAGAGTATTTGTCTAATGGTATTATGTCTACGACGTATATATATGTCTAGACTTACTATTATACAGATGGCGTTGTACTCAACCAATTGTTGATTGACTATCGCAATGTATGCAAATTGCCAACACAGGTTTTGACCATCGTGGAATATCTTCTAAGAATTGTCGTAGCCATTCAGCCTCTTCACCACATTTGTCAAGAGCTACAAACTCATATTCCATCGTGGATCTAGTTATTACGGTTTGCTTAGAAGATTTTCAGGAAATGGCTACACCTCCCAAAGTGAATACATATCCAATCGTAGACTTAGAGTCTTTTATATCAGATATTCAACTCGCATCACTGTATCCTTCGATCACAGTAGGATATCTTATATAGTGCAGTCCATATTCACGAGTATATCTCAAGTACCTCAGTACTCTTGTTATTCCTTTTGAGTGCTCAACACTGAGATTACTCGTGTATCTACTCAGTTTACTTACTAAGTAGACCAAGTCTGGTCGTGTACAACTCATCAAGTACATCAGGCATCCAATTACTCGAGAGTACTCTATCTGAGAGATATTTGTAGGATCAAAAAGAATTTAGATATCTCTATAATGGTATGATATTGTCCACTTTGAGCCTAAGTCCTCATGATTTTACTCTTGAGCTCTACCCAAAAGGCCTTATGCCAATGGAGATATCTTTTCTCTTATAAACTCATGATCTTTCTCATGTGTTTTCAATATAAGACTATGTTTGCAACCTTGCAACCCCAACAATCCCCCCTTCAAACAAAGGACCACATGCTTCCTACATTCGATCCTCGACCCACTAGGTCTTCCTGCCCCTCGGTCCACCCAACCTACTAGAACTTCCTTGCCTACTGCAACTAGGACTTCCTTCTTGGTGTCTGGTCCTCTTGCTCCGAACATAGGAGCTCCCACTTTATTTGTTCAAGGTCAATATTGTACCTATATGACTTAATCGAAGCATAGTTCTTGTGCACAGTCGGCGGTTAAACCTTCTGGCAGTCCAAACTCTGATACCAATTGTAGGATCGAAAAAAATTTAGATATCTCCATAATTGTATGATATTATCTACTTTGGCTTAAACCTTTATGGTTTTACTCTTGGGCTCTATCCAAAAGGTCTCATGCCAATGGAAATATCTTTTCTCTTATAAACCCATGATCTTTCCCATGTGTTTTCAATATTGGACTATGTTTGCAGCCTTACAACCCCAACAATACTTTCACCTCGATTTTTCGATAGATGTTGACTCGTATCTATTGGTGTTCGTGTCAATGCAGTATTACCCTTGGTGAATTTCTCAGGAATCTTGTCCACGTAATGAGACTGACTAAAAATAAGTCCTTCTGTTGTTTTAAGAATTTTGATTCCTAGAATCACATCAGCTAGGTCAATGATTTTCATGTCAAATCTTGAGTTCAACATATATTTAGTGGATTTGATTATCTTATCATTACTCCTAATGATAAGTATTTCATCTACATATAGGCACAAGATGATGTAATCATTCTCTGTGACTTTCATATAGACACATTTATCACATTCATTAATCTTGAATCCACATTCCTTCGTGACATTATCAAATTTCTCATGTCACTATTTTAGTGCTTGTTTCAAGTCATATAATGACTTCACTAATCTATAAACCTTGTTTTTGTAGGACCGTTGGGTCGGCTAGAAGGGTTGGTAAATAACCTGTCAATTAAAGACAAACAACCCTTCCTCGAACGATTAAGCTAACACTTGTAAAATGAATTAAGCAGATAAATAAAAGCATAAAAGAAAAGACGAGGCACCAGATGTTTACTTGGTTACAACCGATGTGGTTGTTAATCCAAGGAAGATTAAGCTCAAAAACTCCTTCAGGCGGAGAAGCCTCTTACAGCGTTTAGGCACAGAAAACAGAAGCTTAACTACAACTAAAGCATACAAGTGTTTGGAAATAGAATGATCGTGATTGTTGAAAAGCTTCTGGACCAAAGCTATATTTATAGCCTTGGTCGGGGCGCCTGGAAGGGTTCCAGGCGCCCTGGGGGGATAAAATTTATCCCCCAACGGTTGGATCGAGTCAAAGCTCGATCCTGGGAAAAAGTCACTTCCGGGCGCCCGGAAGGGTTCCGGGCGCCCCGGACAGCTCCGGGCGCCCCAGACAGTTCCGGGCGCCCCGGAGCCAAAAGTTAACCCAGTTGACTTTTGGTCCGTGCTCTCTGCTCCGGCTCCGCTTGCTTGGGTGATCTCTGACATCCGGAATAGGGCTCACCCGAACCCATCTTCCGGTCTTCTCGAGCGTGCTTCCCTCCGGCTTCTCGTCCCTCGGAATTGCCGCGTGTCCCTTCTCGTCCACCAGCGTACTCATCCGCAGACTTCGTCCCTCGGTCGCACCCCGTGCCGACCTTCGCGCTAGCTGCGTCTCTTGCTCCCCGAGCAATCTTCCGCTCCGGCTTTCGTACCTCGGAACCACCGCGCGCACTTCCTTCTCGTCCGCCGGTGTACTCTTCCGCAGCACCTCGTCCCTCGGACGCACCGCGTGCCGTCCTTCTCGCTAGCTGCGTCTTCCGCTCGAGTACCTGTGCTCCTAAGCTCCTGCACACTTAGACATCAGGTTAGAAACAGACAGGACCTAACTTAACTTGTTGATCACACCAAAACAACCTTGGGGTTCCAACAATCTCCCCCTTTTTGGTGTGATCAACCCAAGTTAAGCTAGGGTCAACAATAGATATGAAATTAAAACAATTTATTGCAATAACGTGCAACATGATAGAAAAAATTGAATTTCAAAAATTTTCAATTTTAATTTTCAATTTTCTACCTCCCCCTAGACTTATACTTTCCCTTCTCCCCCTTTAATCACAATAAAAATGGGGTTTCAAGAAAACAATCTAAGGGTTTAACACTTAGAAAAATTATAGAAATCTATTTCAATGTTTTTCGGAGAAAAAATATTTCCAAGTTAAAGAAAAAAAATTTCTATGTCAACGAATGACTTTTGAAAAAAAATTTCTAAGTTTTCACCAAAAATAAATCTTTCTAAGCCCAAAAATTTATGCAAGAAAATTTAAGAAGATTGATAGCAAAAAAAAAAATTTCTATGCATTTATTTATTTATTTTATACTGATACTTATATCAACAAGTTTTAAATTTCCATTTCAACTTTTCATAACTTCTCAAATTACACTTTTTCAAATTTAAAGCCACAGATATTAAACATGCAATAATTTGTATCATGTTAATTTCTATTATTTTTTGAATTGCAACTTCACAAAAATATTTAAATAGCATAGATTCTAACTTGATAAAATTTTTCGACAATATAAAAAATTCTTTCGGCAATGTGCAAAATTCGTTCGAAAGAATATTTTATAATTTACAAGAATTTTTTAACAACAAAAATTCTAATTTACAGGAATCTATTAACAGATTTCTTAATCCGAAACACCTTTTCGGTGACTCAATTTCTAAATCGCAAAATTCTTTCGAGAGAGAAATTTGTAATTCGAAAAATTCTTCTAATTTGCATAATTCTTCTGTCAAAATATTTTTAAATTTGCAAATTTCTTTTGATAATATTTCTAATTTGCAAGACAAATTTGATAATTTATTTTCTAATTCAAAAAACTTTTTCGGTAATTCAATTTTTAAATCGAAAAAATCTTCAGACAATTTTTCTATTGAATTAACCTGTTGTTCAGAAGGTAGAGACCATACCTTACTTACCTCGTCGGTCGTTGATTCTCCCCCTGTTGAATTAATTTCTTCCGAAGATTCTCCCCCTTCATCGATCTCGGGATGTACTTCGACTGTTGGGGCTGTCTTGGTAATTTCTTCCGTCTCGGATTTTTCTTATGACGGCTCGATGTCTATTGAGGAGACGACTTCAACCGGTTCTTCATAGAGCATTAAGAACTTCTCCCAAAGTTCTTTCGCGCTTTTGTACTCTCCGACTCTGTCGAAATCTTTAGTTGGTATTGCGCTTAGAATGTGAAACTCTGCCCGAGCATTTGCCATGGACTCTTTACGTTGCTTCTCGTTCCAGAGGCGTATGCCGATTTTCTCTCCGTTCGTGTCTTTCGGTGCTTCATAACCTGTTTTCATTATTAGAGAAATACCAATATCAGAGTTAAGAAATACCTTCATTTGTTTCTTCCATGAAGAAAGCTCCCCCTCGAATGTTGGTGTGTAGTCGTTAGCTTCGGCCATTGTTGCTTCAGACGGCGGTTAGTCCTTCTGAGGCGTCTCGGCTCTGATACCACTTGTAGGACTGTTGGGCCGACTAGAAGGGTTGGTAAATAACCTGTCAATTAAAGACAAACAACCCTTCCTCGAACGATTAAGTTAACACTTGTAAAATGAATTAAGCAGATAAATAAAAACATAAAAGAAAAGACGAGGCACCAGATGTTTACTTGGTTACAACCGATGTGGTTGTTAATCCAAGGAAGATTAAGCTCAAAAACTCCTTCAGGCGGAGAAGCCTCTTACAGCGTTTAGGCACAGAAAACATAAGCTTAACTACAACTAAAGCATACAAGTGTTTGGAAATAGAATGATCGTGATTGTTGAAAAGCTTCTGGACCAAGGCTATGTTTATAGCCTTGGTCGGGGCGCCTGGAAGGGTTCCGGGCGCCCTGGGGGGATAAAATTTATCCCCCAACGGTTGGATCGAGTCAAAGCTCGATCCTGGGAAAAAGTCACTTCCGGGCGCCCAGAAGGGTTCCGGGCGCCCCGGATAGCTCCGGGCGCCCCGGACAGTTCCGGGCGCCCCGGAGCCAAAAGTCAACCCAATTGACTTTTGGTCCGTGCTCTCTGCTCCGGCTCCGCTTGCTTGGGTGATCTCTGACATCCGGAATAGGTCTCACCCGAACCCATCTTCCGGTCTTCTCGAGCGTGTTTCCCTCCGGCTTCTCGTCCCTCGGAATTGCCGCGTGTCCCTTCTCGTCCACCAGCGTACTCATCCGCAGACTTCGTCCCTCGGTCGCACCCCGTGCCGACCTTCACGCTAGTTGCGTCTCTTGCTCCGCGAGCAATCTTCCGCTCCGGCTTTCGTACCTCGGAACCACCGCGCACACTTCCTTCTCGTCCGCCGGTGTACTCTTCCGCAGCACCTCGTCCCTCGGACGCACCGCGTGCCGTCCTTCTCGCTAGCTGCGTCTTCCGCTCGAGTACCTGTGCTCCTAAGCTCCTGCACACTTAGACATCAGGTTAGAAACAATGCAGGACCTAACTTAACTTGTTGATCACACCAAAACAACCTTGGGGTTCCAACAGTTTTTTTGTCCTGGCATAAAAATCCCTCTAGTTGGTCAATGTAGATTTCCTTTTCTAAATCTCCATAGAACCAACAATATTTCACATCCATCTGATATATTTAGAGATTCCATAGAATGGCAATAACCAACAATACTCTAATGAAAGTTATTCTCGACACCGGAGAATAAGTATCAAAGTAATCGAGACCTTCTCATTGTCGGTATCCTTTAATAACTAATCTGGCCTTATACTTATCAATCGTGCCATTTGACTTCATTTTCTTCTTGAAGATCCACTTGTAACCTAATGTTTTACTTCCAGGAGGAAGATCCACAAGTTTCCAAGTGTGATTTTGCAAGATAGACTCTATCTCAGATGAAATTGTCTCTCTCCAGTGAGATCCATCAGACGAACTTGCTGCTTCTGAATAACTTCGAGGTTCACTTTCCAACATGAAAGTGATAAAATCCGATCCGTAGGATTTTCTACCCAAGCTCTTTTACTACGTCTAAGCTCAACGTCGACTGGTTCATCATCATCTTCTTCACCTTGTGTTTCATTTGCCCATTTTGAGGAGTTAGCATCCTCACGGGTCTTATACAGAAACACATGCTCGAAAAATGAGGCATTTCTTGATTCTATTATCGAGCTCTTATGTATCTCCGGTATGTGTGACTTATACACAAAAAATCGATATGTAGTATTGTTCTGTGCATATCCAATAAATATGCAATCAACAGTCTTTGGTCCTATCTTAATCCTTTTCGGATCAGGCACCAACACTTTGGCAAGACACCCCCACATTCATAAATATTTGTAGGACGATTGTCTTCCATTCCACAACTCATAAGGGCTCTTATCTATTTTCTTTTGGAGCACCTTATTTAAAAGGTAATTAGCTATTAACACAGCTTCCCCTCACATGGACTCTGGCAATCCAGAGTTCAATAGAAGAGCATTCATCATCTCCTTTAGAGTTTGATTCTTCCGCTCAGCAACTCCATTTTGCTGAGGAGTATAAGGAGCTGTTGTTTCGTGTCTGATTCCATGTTCAGCACACAACTCAGCGAACGGTGATACATATTCACTACCTCGATCACTTCGAACCACCTTAATTTTTCTATTAAGTTGGTTTTCAACCTCATTCTTATAGAGAGTAAATTTCTCTATAGCTTCATCCTTATTTTTGAGAAGATACACATAATAATATTTTGTGTGATCATCTACAAAAATGATGAAGTATTTATTCCCACCATGTGTTGGTGTACCTTTAAGGACACACACATCGGTGTGAATTAGCCCGAGTGGTTCGTTGCTTCTTTCAACATATTGAAAAGATGATCGCGTCAATTTCTCTTCAACACAAATCTCACACTTGTGTTTCGGATCAAGATAGAATGTAGGTATGCTCTGCATGTTTATTAATCTACGCAACACATCGTAGTTAACATATCCTAGTCTACCATGCCACAAACATGAAGACTTAAGCATATAAGTGGAAGAGTGATAACCATGATTTTAGTTATATTATCTTGATTCATAATGCAAGTTTTTAATGATTTTCTCATAGACTGAACTCATATCTACATCACATTTCATAATTGCATTTAATCTTGGACTTAATTACAAATTAGCTTATAATCATGGTATTAGATGCTAATATTCATTATATTCTTTGTAGGCATCAAAAGGAGCATGGACCCGATCAGATCGAACCACATTTGGACCCAAATCTAGGGCTAAACAAGATGATCAAGACTTGGAGCGATTTGGACCGTTCATCCACAATTGGAGCAGATCTAAGCCATCTACTGAAGATCCAACTTATCCAGCCTAATGAAGAGCAAATCTCAGCCGTTGATGAAGATCCGAAGCTTTATGATCCAGATCTGAAGTCATCCAGCTGTTAGATGAGATCAGCGCATTCTCAACCGTTGGATCAGATTGGGAGAGGTTTAAGACTTGAGAAGCTACAATGTGTTCGTTGAGCTCGACATCTCGCGATTTCAGCACTGTTCCTTCTTCTTGTTCAGCGACGCCGAAGCTTCCCATTCCACTTCCAGATCAGAGAACGAGATCTTTTCATCTCCGGCGAGCTTACATTGATCCGACGACCAGCAATCAAAGGGTAGAGCACGAATTGAGGGCGTTCTCCGATCGTGATCTTGATAGTTGTGAGCGACAACCAAGCACAATTTTGAGGGCGTTCCTCGATCTGATGATGTCATCATCCAACTGAAATGTTTGAGGGTGCTCCCTGTTCTTCAGATTTCATTCCATCATCGATTGCACCTCGTGATTCCAAGATATCCTCTATTCTTCGACGGCTGGTGAATTCAAGCGATTCTGAGCTAATTAGGGCGTTCCTAATAGCTTTGGATTTCTCCTGAATGACCTCTGAGTTCAGATCTTCATTGCTGAATGCTCGAAGGGCGTTCCTAGAAGCAGATCAGTGATACGGTAGAGAAGAGAGGTTTTGTTCTGGGATTTGGGTTGTGGAATGCATTTGATTTGTTTTATTTTCTTTACATTACATATATATGCTCAGATCTTATGATCTGATTCCTTAGATTTTCAATTCCGTTGAATTCTTAGCTTTACTTTCAAAATCCTTTAGATTTCTGTAATCCAAAACCATGTTCAGTTACTTAAGGTGTAGCAATTCCATTTTGGTTACTTAGCTTGCTAGTTCCAGTAATTTAATTATTTCTTAGTTTACTGTTAGTTTGAGTTTAGTTTTAAATTCATGAATTTAGTTAACCTTGGTTCTATGAATCAGATTTGTAGTGATTGTCATTGAGTGAGATGTTGAAGGAATCACTTGAGCTTTACATTGTTTACCTCTATTAGATATTGTTGAATGTGATTGTAAATTGAAGACTCAGTGATTGAGTGAGTGCTGAATTTGATTGTGATTGTGAATGAAATGTAAATTTCGGTTTTGCAATTGTATTGAGTTTTTGAATTTAATGGTTACTGTGATTGGGAATTGTAGAGATAGAAATTGACTCATTTGTTTCAATGATGCATTAGAATATGAATTTAATTGTTGTTAATTTGATGAAATGGAAGAGAATCATGTTTAGATGAGATTAACCTTTCTTGATTCAATTCTTGATTTAATTAGATGAAAATAATTTATGGTGTGAGTCAATTGGAAGTGCTTAGTTAACTTTGTTGATGTAAGAACTCAAGTTGAATCAATTCTAGAATTCGCACACATATATTAGTTATCCCGGGAAAAACACAACTTGGGACTCGTTGCTACAACATTTGTCTTAATTTTAATGAGTTTCAATTTTAATTAATTTAGAGTGTCTAGTGACATGTGAAAAAGGCTAACACCAAAGAGCTTTCATTTTTATTTATCTTAGGCCTAATCGCCATTACATTGAGCTTAAATAGCCTATTAGATACATAGCCTCTTCATACAAACATTCCATTTTTAGACAGTACAACTCTGTCTGACTCAAAAATAATGTGAAAGTCATGCTTGCTTAACAGTGATCCGGACACTAGATTCTTCCGAATCTCTGGAACATATAACACATTGTTCAGAGTTAAGTCTTTGCCCGAGGTTATCTTCAGCATCACTTTTCCTTGGCTCATAATGTTCGAGGTTGCTGAGTTCCCCATGAACAGCTTGTCTCCAGTGACTTCTTCGAAGTTGTGGAGCAGCTTCTTGTTGCAGCATGCATACCTGGTGGCTCCAATATCGATCCACCATTGCTGCGGGTTTGAACCCACCAGGTTCAACTCAGAGACCACGGTGCAGAGGTCATCCATTTCTGGTCCCTCATTTAAGTTGGCTTCTTGCTTATTCTTCTTCGGCTTTCTGCACTCCAAAGATTTGTGACCCACTCAATCACAGTTAAAGCACTTCCCAGAGAATTTCTTTTTGATGATGCCTCCTCTGGGTCCCATCTTGGAAGACTTGGGGTTCTTCCGTTTCGAGCTTTGACCATGCTCGACCACGTTGGCTTTCACAGTAGCCTGAGAGAACAACTTTCTCTCTGAACTCTTGTTGTCTTCTTCGACGCGAAGTCTAACAATGAGTTCCTCCACATTCATCTCCTTCTGCTTGTGCTTCAGGTAGTTTTTGAAGTCCTTCCATCCTAGAGACAACTTTTCAATAATAGCAGCCACTTGGAAGGTCTCACTCAGAACTATCCCTTCTGAGTGGATCTCGTGCAAGATCACCTGAAGCTCCTAGACTTGGCTAATCACCGTCTTGGAGTCAACCACCTTGTAGTTTAAGAATCAACCCACGATGAACTTCTTGGCCCCTGCATCCTCCGTCTTGTATTTCTTGTCTAGGGACTTCCACAGCTCCTTAGCCATTCTCTTCATGCTATACACAGTGAACAGCAAGTCAACAAGGCAGTTGAGGATGTAGTTTCGACAGAGAACTCAGAATGAGTCCATGCCTCCATTGCACTGATGGTCTACGCATCAGCATCCTCAGCACGCTTGGAAGGGTCCTCGATCAAGAACCGAGCCAGGTTGAGCGTGGTCAGGTAGAAGAACATCTTTTGCCGCCACCTCTTGAAGTTCAGTCCATTGAACTTCTCTAGCTTTTCCCCATGATTGATTGACACAGTTTCAATCGGTGCAGAGGGAGCCTTCATGTGTTGAGTTCGTTACACCTCAACATTCTATTTTGTGATCATCTCAACAGAATCAAATCTGTTTCAAGATTGTTAGTAAAAATAATAATCTATTGCTGTAGATTTTTGGGGACTTAGTTGAATTAAATTACACGAATTAAATTCAACTTACAGTCGAGATGACCTGAGCGGATAATCTCAGGCTAACAGCAAGGGCCGGTTTCTTCTACGAGCCGAATGAAGGTTGTACAGTGTCCGAGCGGGCTAGCTCCCAAGTGAGCTTGAGTCTAGCCTAGCGTAGTGACCGAGCGAGCTTATAGTCTGTTGAGTGAGCAGAGAGATCGAGCAAGTTGAAGGTTGGTCGGGCAGCTTAGCCGAGCGAGCTTGGCGATCGAGTGCCAAGCAAGATGAAGGTCAGTCGGGCAGATAGACCAAGCGAAGTAGCCAAGTGGTCGGTCCGGCAGAGCAGCAGAGCGACCAACCAAGAGAAAGGGCAAGCAGCTGAACAAACTGGAGGTCGGTCGGGCGAAGAGGCCGAGCGAGCTGACTGACCGGGCGAGTTAGAGGCCAACCGAGCGAAGAGCCCGTCCGAGTGAAGAGGTCGATCGAGCGAAGTTTAAGGCCGACCGAGCGAATTGAAGTTTCTGCCGAGCGAGTCGAAGGCTTCTGCCAAGTGATCGGACGGGCGAACAACAAAGCAAAGCAATCTGCCGGGCAAATTAGAGGCCGACCAAGCGAAGTTTAAGGTTGACCGAGCGAATCAAAGGCTTCAGCCGAGCGAGTCGAAAGCTTCTGTCGAGTGAGTTGGAAGCCGAGTGACCGAACGGGCGAACAGCAGAGCAAAGCGATCAACCAGGCAAAGCCTAGAATGCGGTCGGACGAGTAAACTAAGTGAACCGAGGCCTGCGATGAACGCAGTTTCCTTGAAACAAATTAGCCCCACCTCCTGCTCTGCTTCAAGGCTTTCTCGAGTCATCTATTTTCCTGGATATTACGACGAACCGTTGAGCAAAAGTTGTAAGACAAAGGAGGAGGAACACAGGTGGAGAGGTTCTACTGCTTTTTTATGTGTGTCACCTTTTGTCTGTGGTCACAGCCTCCTTATATAGGAACCCAAGACCAAAGGACAACATTAATGATTATTACTCGCCGAGCAATATAACGCCAGCATTTCACTTGGTCGTTTTGATTCTACATTAGTCTTTATTTAATGCATCCGTTACAGAAGCAGCAAAAGGTTTACGTGGTAAAATGTTGGTTGTTCCACTTGGGCAAAATTTACCTCGATCGGTCTGGCATTCAACCCTCGCAGGTCGTGCCCGCACACGAGTTAATATGGTTCAGTGCAATCCGGGCCCTGGATTTGCACCCCCCCCTGCGCACCCACGCGTGAGAGAGAGTCTCTCTCCATGCATTTGTTCACATCCTCAATGCATGTGAATTAATATAAACTAACCAACATGCCATGAAACTCCCAATGTAGGGCTACAATCTCATTCACAATGGAGCTTTTATCCTCTTTCATCTCTTCTCCATTCACACATATTCAACAATATGACGGTAATATGGCAAAGGATAACTAGGCAATATCCCTCAAAGGTCATAGAGTAATATGGCGAAGGACAACCGGGCAATATCCTTTAAAGCTAGCAAAGCAATCTTATAAGTATGACAAGATAGTATTACTCAAAGGCCGCAGAGCAACTCTGTGAAGGATCGTCGAGCAATATTATTCAATTGGTCGGGTAGTAAATTAAAAGACTCGTAGGGCAATGACGCATAGGTCCTTAGGGCAATATGGCGTGAAGCGAGCACTTCATTATTAAGCTTCCGATTATCAAATACATGGTGGTAATTGAGTGGAAGGATGACAGAAGTGGTTCCCTTGATTCCTTACTTAAATTACGTGGCGACTAAATAAATAGTGAACAACTGTTGATTGTCAAAAAGGGTCTTCTCGAAACTTCTTCATCTTACATGGCAGTCACAGATTGGGTTCTCAATAATTAACCATCGGAACTGCGTCTTCATTGACTTGGGTGGGAAGAATGGAAGGAGAATGAAAGAGGATGACGTGGAGATTCCTTTCTTGAAAGCTATATAAACATCTCGGATGGTAACTCCGAAGTACAATGGTCTTCTTCTTTTAACTAGGGAAGGCAACTCCTTCCTCTTCAATCACTTATTCTTCCACTACTCTCTTATTATATTTTCGATCAAAAATTAACTTGAGCGTCGAGGGGACCGTGTCGGAGGAGTCGACCCGACGTTGACCTGTGCTACCATCTCAGATCCGATCACACCCACGATGGGAGAGACTAGGGGAGAAGGAGGAGCCCAAGCAAGAAGAAAAAAGAGCCAACAATATCCATCTTCATACCTATCTCTAAATCTTTCGTATATTTAATTTCATCTACATCCCCATACCCATTGGAGGATCATGCATCTATAGCTTACCCATCATCCTATTACTACCTACAATTTTCTCTTTTTTTTTTGAAAAAAAAAGTATTTCAATGAACTTATGAATATTTATTAATCTTTACTCGCCTGCTCTTTCTCATCTCGCGCTCCTTTAATCATGTGAGGATTTCTTGTGAAAAGAAAATAAGATAAGTATTGATGACCGAGTAAAGCGGCAAACTAAATTTTTTTTAGACAAGAAGTGTGCTAAATTTTTCTTTCCCGATAAAAAATAAGACTTATATTAAATATCGAGTATGGTATGTATAGGGTTTTATCATATTCACCTTCGTATCATAATCTAAAAATATACATATCTAAATATTCGATTATATCAAATTTTGAAATTACCATCCCTATATGAAAATTTTCTATCAATGGAATCTCATGGCCAGTATTTTTAAAAAATTCCTATAATACAGTATTTTTACAAAATCCGTATAATACACTGTAATTGGAATTCAAAATTGACCGGTCTAGTTTAGGACCTAATCTAAAAAAATGATTCAGAAACATGAGATGCCTTCTGATTTTTCCGCTATATATTTCTCCTATGTATTTTCCCTAAACCCTAGAACCTATATATATAAGGATCCCGCTACGCACTCCGCTCATCTCCGCCTCCATGGACCCAATTACTAACCTCCGCCAGCACATCTCCGCCACCACGGAGCGACTTTCCTACCTTAGTGGCCAAATTACTGACCTTAGGGACCATGATGTTTCCATGCCTCGGAACTTGGATGACGACTTTGCTAAGCACGTTGATTCCGTGAATGTCGACCTTGGTAAGCAAGTTCTTTCCGTGCTTGATCGCATGAATGAAATGCACATCGCCGATCGCGGTCGTCTGGAAGCACATATGCTAGAAATCAATCGAAAGTTTCAAGAACTGAAACAAAGCCACAAGTTTGAGTCGGTGATGCGCTTTGAAAACTTAGGCATCTTCGCCGGACTTGGGATCGGGATGGGTAGCTTCGCAGTAGGACTTGGGTTCGGCATCATGGTGGGCTTCAAATTAGCAGGCACTAAGTCTTAATACAGTTTCTTTGCAATTACTAAATAAGAACCAAGAACAATGTGAATCAAGAGGTGATCAATTAGGATATATATATGATTCAGAGTTCCATATTCAACTATCTTAAGCTTTATGATGTTATGCACAAGTTAAGAATTTACCACTTATTTATTTTTTAGTTTATTCTTCTTTTCTCTATAAACATCTATTTTTGTTCCTCCTAAAGGTGTGATGTCGTGACCTATAAAAAGAGGGTTGACTAGACATACTGTAGGTAAAAAGAGGGTTGGCCGTGGGGTGTCAGTGCCTTAGAGCGGCACAGCTGGCTGGGGGGTCAGTGTCTTGCCACAGGGGTCAAGATTATATTTGATAATTTGTAGATTTTTTATTTTATTGTAAATTTGATATTATTTTTTATGCAGGTTTGGATTTGATGTGGCTGGGAGAGACGTTCGATCATATTTATCTTTGTTAGGTATATTTATTTACACATGCTATTTGAATAATGATTGCATGTTTTCATTTAACTCTATTATATGTTATTTAAACTAAGAAATATTGAGCATTAGTATTTACATTATAGGAGTTTTTATTACTATAATTTATTTGAAATGTGCAAACAACAAGCCTTTCTTTTGGAACAATTTCAACAATTTAGATCAGGTCCAAGTTATATTCCTCCTGGTATTGGTGATGATGTCAACGACGATGATGATGCCGTCGTTGATGTTGATGATGATGCATGAGTGTTTGTAATTAGAATTTTTGACTTCTTGTATTTTATTGATTTTGTAATTTCTTAATTTTTGTATTTTTATTAGTATTATTATTTTTGTTTCAAACAGAGTTGGTAGATGAAGATGATGGTGGTATTGACGTAAAAATATATAAGTCTTTACTTATTTATTTTTGTGTTGGTTTATAAGATTTTCTTTTTGTTTGTTTATCTTTTGATGTAAGTAGAAGAAGGATTTGGATTGAGAAGGATCTCCACAAGATTAGCTTCTACTTTACCTTTTTCATGTTTTTATATGACATTGAAATTTGGATACTATGACATGTTTATTGTAACTTTATAGTAGTGTTTTGTTTAGGGTTTTAGTTGTAGTTGTATATTTTTGTAATTTGTATTGTTGCATGATGATGTGTGTTGTATTGTGAGTTTTACCTTTTATGCACTTAATTTAGATTGTATTTGGAACATGTTTTGATGATGTATGTGTTTGGGTTTATATTATTGATGTTTGTATGTATTTTGTTGTACACTAATATGTTAGTTGATTTTTTGTTTATATTTGTGTTATTGTGTTTAGTTGTGTATTATATATATATGTTGAATATGTTTGAAAAAGAAATTGTAATAGAAAAAATATTGAAATTAGATGATTCTAGTTGTTTATTTTAATTTTGGGACGAATTTTGCAATGAAATTAGATTCGTTGGAAATATCATATTTTATCAAAATACTGCAACGAAAATACATTTTCATTGAAAATTGCCAACGAATTTCCAACGAAAATATAAATTCGTTGACAATTTCCAACGAAACTACAAATTCGTTGGAAATTTCCAACGAAAATATAAATTCATTGGAAATTACCAACAAAAACATGATTCGTTGGAAACTTCCAACAAATTATGAACTTCGTTGGAAATTTCCAACAAACAAATGATTCGTTGGAAATTTCCAACGAAAATATGGATTCGTTGGAAATTTCCAACGAATCATATGTTTCGTTGGATATTTCCAACGAAAATATAAATTCGTTGTAAATTTTCAACGAAAACAATGATTCGTTGGAAATTTTCAACGAAAATATATTTTCGTTGTGAAATTATATTTTCGTAATTTTTCCAACAAATAATCATTCATCGTAAATCTGTTTGCAATGAATATGTTTTTTCGTTGCTAATTTGCGACAAATTTAGGATTCGTCGGAGATTTTTTCTGCTGACATTTCCAACAAATATTTATTTTCGTTGTAGTATTTCCAATGAAATTTGCAACGAATTTTGTTTTTGTTGTAAAATTTCCAACGAATTTATAATTTTTCGTCACAAATTTTTGTTTAGTGTGAGAACCCAAGACAAATAATTTATAATTTTTCAATTTTAAAATAAATTTCATTTTTTTTAAAAAATTCCTTTTATTTGTTTTCATTCTTCTTCATGTCCTTGCCCAACTCGGGCCTAAGATTTTGTCCCAATCCAATCTTAAAAAAATAATGTGTACTCAAGTCCGTCCATTAAATTTATATTTTCTATAAATTTAACATCAAGGTTGTTATATGAGAAAAGACTATAGATTCCAGAATAAACAATGATCACCTTAAAGTTATTTAATTATTTATTATAATATATATGAAGTTTCTAGGCAGTTTAAAATAAATACTTCTTCAAATATAAAAATTATAATTTCAATTGAGTTTGGGCCGGCTCGAGAATTGGAATTCCAACTTAGTAGGCCCTTAGAAATTAATATGGGCCAGCACACGCCCTGTCCAATGATGAAAGATGATCAAAAGATTTCATCGAACACTTCAGGCAAAGGGAAAGCAAAAAAAAATTACTTAACTTAATACTTCAACTCATTGCTATTATCTTTAGCTCAAGTTAACTGTGAATTTGTAGTTTTAATTTTAACTTGTTTTGAGAGACTAACATAGTTAGCTGTGCATCATATAAATGGATAATACCATATCCAAAGTGTTGATAAACCTAAAATTAAGTGATACGATTAAAATTAGTAACACATGGGAAATGGCTAGAATATGGCAGCATATGAACAGAGAACAAGGAAGAAAAAAAATTATAGATTGCAAATCTAAATGGGACAAGAGCTTTTTGTATGTCAGTCAATTTAACTGAATGGTTATGTGGCCAAAGTATATTGATCGTACTAAATAATTTTACTCCATGACAAAGTGTTCAATTCTTCGGGTTTAAGGTTTTGTTTTTAAAAAAAACAAAGACGAAGTGGCCCCTCGAGGCACAATGCAATGATCAAAGATGGTAAGAGATAAAGATAGACTTCCATACAATGAGAGTTCGATTCTTACGTTAGACACATTAAATACTAATAGTGCTTAATTCACTTGTAATGTTGAGTTGTCCGTTAGATTCCATCTGTGTTTTTCGAATTTAATCTAGTGGCCGATGAGAAATTTTCGTAAGACCGAATCGATCACTTCCAGGATTAGTCTATTCGAAAAATTGGATACTTGGGTTAAAAAAAAAACAAAGGCAAAGTTCCTCGAGGCACAGTGTGATGGTAAGCGGCGGGATGGTGTACACATACAACTAGGATTCAAATCTTTCGCTGGGCACATCATACGCCTACAGTGCTTGAATTGCTCGTTATGTTGGGTCATCATGCTAGAACCCATCTATGCTTCCTAAATTGATCTAGTGGTTGGTCTATGGGTTGGACTGCCCACCTACATGATTAGTTAAATTGTAAAAGTTAGATACCTAAGTTAACCAAAAAAAAAAAAAAAATAGTACCCTCCGGCACAACGCAACGATAAACGGTAAGACGGTTAACCTATGCAGGGTTCAATTTTCTGGCAGAAAGTATCACAAGTCCACAGTACTCGAACTACTCTCAATGCTGGGCGACCATGTTAGGAGCCGCTCGTGTTTCCGGATTTATTCGATTGACGAATTAAAGAAAAGATAGTCCACCTTTATAATTAATTGGATTGACCATCTTGATAACTGGATGACCTATTTACTATGTCAGTTAATTTAACTGAATGGTTTTGTACACAAAAGTATAGTGATTATAGTAAACAATTTGATTGGTTAACATGGCATAAGAGCATAGGAAAAAAAAGTGTTTTCCCAAGTAATTCGCAAACCCAGAATGAAGAAATAACTGAAAGTACAAGGAACTTGTTCATCTTTTTTCCATCTCACAAAATCTCTTTATTTTTTCCTTGAATCATTCACTGTTTTTTCTAGAGAAAAGAAGGCAAAAGGGAGTGCTCAAAACGATATACTCCTCAAACTCAAATAGGAAAGCGAAAGGTTTTGGCAAATTATTTCAGACAGAAAAAGCACAAACCAAACCTAATGTTTAAAATCAGTTTTTTTTTTTTTTGTCATTGTTGTTGAAGCTATGACTTTTACACTGATTCCGGAATGAAATCAAACCGAGAAAAGATCACCAAGCCTAAAAAAAACACAAAAGGTAGAGCGATATCACCCTCCTACGTTTACACTGATTTCAGTTTTTTTCAACATTTGTATGTCTATATTATACCACTATAAGGATCATATCTAGTAGAAAAATTTATTACCATATATTTTTAGTAAGAGAGAGGGGAGCTTTGACATAATGATAAAGTTATTGTCATGTGATCAAAATGTTACGGATTTGAATCCTAGAAACAATCTCTTGCAAAAAATAGGATAAAGTTACATACAATGGATTCTTCCTCGGGACCCCACATGACGGGAGCTTCGTGCACCGGACTATTTTTTTTTATATATATATATTTTTAGTAAGAGAGGCCATTCATGTGCTCATAATCAAACTTCCAATGATCAATTCTCGTCATTGGATACTATCAACTGTAGACCTATATCACCCTCCTACTAAAGGAGTTATTAATCTATCATTCTTTTTGACAAAGAGTATCAGAGTTGTGTCTGAGAATATCTTAATCACGAACTTCACTTGACTTTCAGGTGGAAAACTAAGGAGTTCATCTGGAAACATATCTAGGTATTCTCAAACTATACAAATATCCGAGTGAAGTGATGTACTATTTATTGGTGCGGGAAGCATCCGACGATCGAACTTAGGTTTTGATAATGGCAAAGGGATTCAAAGTTAAGATTTCTTGTTATCTAACTGTTTAAATAAGATTTCAGGAAAGTCCTAACTGCGGTTAGGCAGGTGAAAATCCTAGGGGGTGGTAACCCTAGGTCCTAGGGGTGGTAACCCTAGGTGAAGGAAAACCCTAGGGGGTGGTAACCCTAGGTGGAGGAAAACCCTAAGGGACGGCAACCTTAGGTCCTAGAGGGTGGTAATCCTAGGTCGTGAAAATCCTAAGGGGGGGTAACCTTAGGTCCTAGGGGGAGGTAACCCTAGGTAGAGAAAAACCCTAGGGGGCGGTAACCCTAGGTCCTAGGGGGTGGTAACCCTAGTCGAAAAGTCCAGTCAGTTTGGAGGACCGACCTGACATCAAGTAATCTCTCCTGAGGGGAGTAGGTGAGGACGTGTTCCCCGCAGAGGGAACAGTAGGTGTCAGGTCGACCTAGGGTTTCCGGTAGGAAATCCGAAGTCAGACCCGGACAGTCCGATAACTGTCGATCACTTTATTTATCATGTTTATATCTGTTCTAACTTTGTCTTGCAGGGTATGTTGTTGTTTTGGGACTAACGTGTCTTACAGATACAAAAGGAACAAGCTAAGCCTCGGATGAATATTGTCCGAGGCGCCTCCATGGAGCTTGGAGGCGCCTCGGTGCAAGGCTGGAGCTGGCTGCGAAGTGAGCTTAGAGGCACCTTAGAGGATAGTGGAGTAGACCCGACCCCGGGCCGGGTTTGGCCCGGACCCAGCCCGGGCCCGTAACCGGGTCAACGGGTCGGTTGCCCGTTGATCCGGTTCGTCGGTTCGAACCGGAACCAGCCCGGCAAGTTGCCGGGCCCGTTCCGGTTCATTTGCTGTAAAACCGGCGAACCACCGGTTAACCGGCAGGTTGAACCGACGGTTTAGCTGTAAATTTTTTTTCCCTTATACGGCTTGAACCGCCGACCGGCGGTTCATAGCTGTTGGAACGCCGGTTACCGGCGGTTCGTAACCGTTGGGAGAGTTTTTGGATATTTTTTTTCAACGGTTAGGATCATTTAACCGTTTTTTGATCAATGGCTATGATTTAGTGTTCGTTACTATCAAAACACTATAAATAGAGAGCTCATTTCATCACTTTTCACACACATCTTCTCTACTCTTAATCTCATTTTCGTATTCTCTAATCTCTACACGCTTTCGTTTCCAATTTTCAATTACAATGGAAGGAGGCCGCGGAGGTGCATCATCTCGAGCTCGGAAGGGAAAGCAAATAATGAATCCGCGGGATAAGGACCCCCAATATTCAATCCACCGATGATGAGATCGAGCATCTTCCGAATCCGACACCCGAAACACAAGGAAGTACCGATGCAATTACTTCTAAGGTTCGAGAACTTTCTCCTCTAAAGTCTTCTATTTTTACTAAACATTTTGAGAAGGTCACTCTTCTGTCAGGAGAAATGCGTGCAAAATGTAAGCACTACAATGCTTCCTATAAATTCCAAGCCGGCGGCAGCTATGGGTTGTTGAAACGACATGTAGAAACGAAGCACTCGACGGAATATGGAATCGACCGTTCTTAAACACAATTATCAAGATTTTCTTCAACAGCGGTAGTACCGATTCTGGTTTATTTTTATATTCAGATAATAAATTAAGAGAATCATTAGCTAAATTTGTTTCCATAAAACATCTTTCTTTTAGTTTTGGATCTAAATGCACATTTGAAGATTTTTGTAAAGATCTCTTAATTCATGTGCTAAACGTGTTCCTAGAACTACACTTACTCGTACAATTAAAAAATTAATAAAACAAGGAAAAAAGAATTTAATTGTTGAATTTAGTAAATTAGATAATAAAGTTTCTTTATGTTCCGATATTTGGAGTGATCATTGGCAAACACATTCGTATATGGGTGTGACTTGCCATTGGATCGATAACTCTTGGAACCTCCAAAACAGATTATTAGCTTATAGAGTTTTTGATGAATCACATAATGCTCATAACATCGTACAATTATTATGTTTAATTTTAGAAGAATATGACTTAACTCATAAAATATTTTCAATATCATTAGATAATGCTAGTTCCAATACCGCTTGTATAGATGATCTAAAATTTATTTGTCAACCTATTATTGGTGGTTTATTTTTTCATATTCGTTGTGTATGCCATGTTTTAAATTTATGTGTTCAAGATGGTTTAAAAATTTTAGAAAGTTATAATAAACCAATTAGAATTGTAATTTCTTATTTATTGTCTCATCCATCTATAATAAAACAATGGGATAGGTTTTGTAAAACTAATGGAATGAGACCTAAAAACTTTTCACATGATGTACCAACACGTTGGAATTCAACATACCAATTATTAGAAGATTCATTTGAATATAAAGAATTATTATGTTCATTTTTTGCACAAAATACTAATACTAATATATATTTATTTTCACAATAATGGAATATTTGTGAAATTTTAAAAGTATTTAATGATGCAACCGAACAACTTTTCGGTGTTTATTACCCCACTGCTCAAATAATTTTAGAAAATTTTTCTAATATAGTATTAGTTTTAAATGAATATATTAATAATGAATCTTTATCTCCTTGCATCTTAACTATGAAAACTAAATGAGAAAAATATTTTTATTTAATTCCTGAAATTTATTTAATTGCATTCGCTTTAGATCCTAGATTTAAATTAGAAGTTTTACAAGAAATGTTAACTTTATATTATGACGCTTTAATTCCAATTAAAGATTTTTCTTCCCCTGATCCAGTTAATATTATATATAATGTTAGAATTTATTTATATGATATTTATAATCAATATTATGCAAAATATGGAACACAAACTAATATTTCTGAAATACAACAAACTACTAGTAGTAATTTAAAACTTACAAAAGCACAACTTTTATTAAAAGAACGGACAAAACGTCCACGAGGATCCTCAAGTTCCACACAGGAACTTGAGAATTATTTTACGACTTCTTTTGATTTTAATGAAGTAGATAGCGAAAATTTCGATATCTTAAAGTGGTGGTCACAGAAGGCTCAAAGCTTTCCCGTCCTCTCCGTGATCGCCAAAGAAATATTAGCTTGTCCAGTGTCAACTGTTGCTGTGGAGCAGACGTTCAGTGCCGGCGGCAACATATTAGATGAACGACGATCAACTTTATCTCCCGACTCATTAGAAGCCCAAGCATTACTGGACGATTGGACCGGAGCGGAGAAAAGAATCCAAGAGATGCAACTTTCAGATGACGAAGTTGAAGATTTTGATACTGAAGGAACAAATACAACAGGAACAGGAAATGGAAGTGAGTGAAAATGTAAAAGGATAAAAATGTAAAAGAACTATGTGGGCTTTGATTCTCCTAAAGGGATACGTAGGCAACTTAAATAAGTGCAAGCCCTTTTTTCCAATAAATTTTAATTTATAATTTGTAATTTATAATATTTAATTTTTAATTTTTAATTTTTAATTTTTTAACATAATAATCTTGAATCGTGGCGAACCGTGAAGAACCATGAACCGACGATTCCGAACCGTGAACCATAACCGTCTTGAGCGGTTAAGGTTAAGGGTCGACCTGTCTGGAACCGTCGAACCGGTGGTTCTGAACCGTCGATTCCGAACCGTGGTCAGGTCTATAGTGGAGGCACCTTGAACTGCTTCTTAGAGGCGCCTCCATGGGGCATTGGAAGCGCCCTCAGGTGGATAAGAGGCAGCGGCGAGAGCTCATCAACAGCGAGGATTGCGGGATAAAACTTCAGGTTAGAGGCGCCTCCATGGGGCATTAGAGACGCCCTCAATGAAGTATTTAAGTAGGTCTTGAGGGAGCAGCAAGATGATCAATTCTCAAGCGACCTTTCTCCTGTGTGCTACTAACAAGATGACCCAGAAGTGCTACGACAAGTTACCGACGACCCGAAGCTACGATTCTTCAATCTTTTGTTATCGGTATTATATTTCAGTTTATTTTATTATAATCCTTATTGTACTTCAGTTGTAATTTTCTCGATATTATAGTTGTTGCCCATCGAAAGCGATCAACGATCGCGGACCTTGGAGTAGGAGTTGTCATAGGCTCCGAACCAAGGAAATACTTGTGTTCGCATTTGTTATGTTTTATTTCTGCTGCTTTAACTCGATAGCTTTACGAATCCAAAACGTGAAAAAGCCACAAGCGCTATTCACCCCCCTCCCCCCCTCTAGCGCTTCTCGATCCAACACTATTCTTGTTAAATCTCATTAACGATAGTAAATATCTCCGACATCATAAGATAGTTATTGGTGCAGTTGGCACCATTGATCAAACATAAGTTTTAATAAATGACAAATGGATTAAAATTAAATGTGATGCAATCTAACCATTCTATCAAGTATGTAGGAATTGACAGGTCTGACATCAAGCTAAAATTTAGATACATTTAGAGGACTTGATAGCTGGTGTAGAAGTTCAGATAGGTCAAGGAGTGACCTAATATCTGGTGGGAAGTCCGGCTAGATCCGTGGGACTTGACAGCTGGCCGAAA
This sequence comes from Zingiber officinale, assembly GCF_018446385.1. Lineage (NCBI taxonomy): Eukaryota > Viridiplantae > Streptophyta > Magnoliopsida > Zingiberales > Zingiberaceae > Zingiber > Zingiber officinale. The sequence continues at coordinate 10,097,867 of NC_056005.1, forward strand.
TCTAGTTGGGTCTATGAACTTGACAACTGGCAGGAAGACCTGGTGGACCATGAGAGAGTCAAGCGATTCTATATAAAAAGTAAGGTAAGTCGTTGGAGGAAAGTGTTCCAGTGAGAATGAGTCCCAATTTGGGACTTTAAGTGTAGGTCCAGTTTAGGCCTATTTTGGAAACATGGACTGAGATCCTGACTAAATCCTAATCTTGGATAAACATGATTTAATTAATAAACTCTTGTTTTATAATTGTACTGTAACGACCCGCCTTCTACTGACTGAGCTGTAAGGTCGGACCGTCACATTATGCTGTGCTAAACTATATCCATGACCATCATTGAATCTAATTGCGGAAGCTGTACTAATTAAATCTTTGCTAAACTATATCATTTCTTTATTCTACATGTGCTAAGGGGTGTAATCTAAACTATTCATGACATATTTTACATCCCCCATGGTCAAGGAACTGAGCTAAGGGTTTTCCAACTGTTATCAGGCCTCCCAATCGATCCACGGATCGATTGGAATGGTCGAATCGATCAGTGATCGATTCAGCTCGTTACTGTACTCGGGTAAAATTCTGGATCGATCGGCTGATCGATCCAAGCTAATCAATCGATCCAAGAATCGATTCGGGAGCTCTCTGTTCGCGAGGCTAATTCCCCCGATTGATCCCGCGATCGATCCCAGGGCCTTCTGTTCGCGACATACTGCATCCGGATCGATCGGCTGATCGATCCAGAAGCTTTCTGTTCGCGGTACGAACTTCTCAATCGATCGGCTGATCGATTAAGAAGCCTCCAATCGATCGACCGATCGATTGGGGTTTCTGATTTCGTACAAAAGTCTGATTTCAGCACTGTTTCGTGCCAAAATCACTTATATCAATTCTAAACTACATGCAAAACATTCTAACATCACATAACCAGTGTTCTAAGCATGATAGGGTGCATGATTAACTAATTCATAGCAATTAACATACTAAGGTGCAAAATAATAAAATGCTAAAAGGTTTTAGTGCTTAAAACAAGCTTGCTGAGATTCCCTAAGATCTTTATTCCAAGTTCCATCCACACACATCTTCATCGCATTGACCTCCAGCCTCCGCTAGTTCATTTTTCCTTTACCTTTATCTGCAGTATAAGGAAAAAGTATCTGTAAGCTTAAGAGCTTAGTAAGAAACCATCTACCTCACTTAAAACATGCAAATGATGCAATTCATGGTTTCAAAACATGATATTTAAAATATGTGCTGAACATGCTAAGACATAGCATTCTGGCATTCAAAACATGGAACTAAGAAACTGAACATGGCAATAAAACTAATCATAAACTATCATGTTGTATCAACAGAGAACTAAACTGATAGAAAAGCTAAACTGAGCTAATTCTAGCTAGTGCTAAAGTTGTACTGAATTCACCTAACTATCTTGTGAGAGTTTGAAAATTATGTACATATAATAGGTGAAAATACTAATCATGCTGCTGATGGGCTCGGCATCTGTACGTGCTATGCGTGCATCCCTAACTAGATCTGGGTTTGCAAGTCCCGAATTCAGTAGGGTTACTAGGTTATCTGAACCTAGGGACGACTGTGGGAGTCCAACCCAATGGATATCTAATCCAGTACAGTGCCACTGAGAAAGTAAAATACTGAACATAAGCTAATAAATTCTTGTCTTTCTTTTACTAGGTTGTCTAAACCCAGAACTAGGTTATCTAAACCTAGAGGCGACTGTGGGAGCCCACCCATTAGACATCTAGTCCTGTAAAAGCTGAAGCAAGACTAAATAGGCTGTGTAAATGCTTCTGGTGCATTTATCCAAGCTAATAAAATGCCTAATTGCATTCGACTGTGCTAAACATTCTATCGAGCACTTGGTGTACGCTAATGCACACCCTATGTGCCAAAATTTGCATACGACTAAACTAATGCATAAAAATCACACGAATAGCTACTTATACTGCAGGTGAGGGGTTTCTTACCTCGTGCGCTAGTTTTCTTACGAATCTAGTCGCTAGTTTTTCGGTGGAGACGATCCTCTCGACGATCTTCTCGTGTCTACGCGTTCTTCTCGCGGAGAGGAGCGTCCTCGTATCCTTTGTGTTGCCGGGAGGTGTTCCTAGAACCCTTGGTTTGGTGCGCCGAGAGAGGGAGGGAAAAAGAGAGGTGGGCGGCGGTGGGGTTAGGGTGAAGGAAAGTTACGATCAAAATAACTCTTCACTAAATTATTTCCCTATTTATATTAAGGAATTAATTCGCCTAACTCTAACATAAATATAATTGATTCCCTTTCCTTTCAGCACGGCCCTACTGGGTTCACCTGGTTACTAAGGTTCGCCATAAGTCATAGAACCCAATAGGTCTTGGGTTCAATTCCTGCGTAGGATATTTTACGACTCCCTTTATTTTTGCTACTTCCGCTACTCTAAAAATTCCATAAAAATATCCTAAAATTCCAGAAAAATACTAGGATATTTCTAATAATTATTTTGAGAATTTTCGGGCATTACATGTACTAACTCTATTTTGCAAGGAATACTTTATTTTTTGGACTAACATATTTTACAGGGAGAAAGAAGCAAAAAATAGCTCGGGTGAACAATACCCGAGGCGCCTCCAGTGCGAGTAGAGGCGCCTCGGAGGCCTGCTCGAAGACTCCGTGCGGGAGGTCATGGAGGTGCCTTCAACACATTTGAAGGCACCTTGAAGCTTGGCATTAAAGGCACCTTTAAGGGCTTTGAAGGTGCCTTCGATCTGATAATGCAAAGAACTTCGTCGACGATATGAACATCCTGGGTTTGAGAGTTTATGTAGGTCAAAGAAGAAGTTTATGTAGGTCAGCCACCTGAGTTTGAGAGTTTAGAACATCCTGATCATGTATTTAAATTTAAGAAAGCCCTATATGGACTTAAACAAGCACTTAGGGCATGATATGAAAGATTAACCTCCTTCCTAATTTCCAAAGGATTCAACCAAGGATAAATTGACCCAACCCTATTTGTCAAATCAATCAAACAAGATATTTTTATAGCCCAAGTCTATGTAGACGATATAATCTTTGGATCAACTAATTTAGAATTTTTACAAGAATTTATAACCCTAATGAAACAGGAATTTGAAATGAGCCTAGTAGGTTAACTAACTTACTTTTTAGGACTACAAATTAAATAAACAAATGAGGGCAATTATATTTATCAACAAAAATATGTTAACGAATTACTTAAAAAAATTGGAATGGAAAATACTAAGGAAATAAAGACACATATGGCAACTAACACAACTTTAGATGATGACCCAAATGAAAAACCAGTTAACTTAAAATACTATAGGAGTGGTATACGTAGCCTACTATATTTAACTGTAAGTCGACCTGATATTTTATTTGCAGTTAGTATGTGTGCTAGATATCAAACCTGTGCTAAAGAATCACATTTGACTCAAGCCAAAAGAATCTTTAGATATCTTAAAGGAACATCAAATATAGGAATTTGGTATCCTAGAACAAGCAATTTCGAACTAATAGGCTATTCTGACTCAGATTACTCTGGATGTAAATTAGACCATAAAAGTACAAGTGGTGGATGTCAGCTACTGGGCCCATCACTTATCAGCTGGTTTAGTAGAAAGCAACACTGTGTTGTCTTATCTACTACTGAGTTAGAATATATGGCTATAGGAGAATGTGTCGTACAATTATTATGGATGATACACACCTTAAAAGATTTTAATTTAAACTTTACAAATATAAAAGTATTAATTGATAATGTTAGTTCAATTAATTTAATGAAAAATCATGTGCACCATTCATGAACCAAACACATTGGAATTAGACATCACTTTATCAGGGATCATATCACTAAAGGAGATATTGAACTCAAATACATTGAGTCCAAGTCTAACTTAGCTGACATATTCACTAAACCCCTCCCTGAAGGTGAGTTTAGTAATTTACGTCGAAAATTAGGAATGTGCTTAATAGATTAGGACCTTTACTTTCAAAATGGTTTTCAAAACACTTTTTATTCTAGTATAAAAATTGTATTTATATTTCTAAAAATTCCTTATTTTTAGAATTTTTTAAAATCAGTTTTAGCCTTAATATAGATCAAACCCTTAGAAAGCATGCTCATATAGGTCTAAAACTTGAGTATCTTATCAATACACTAGGACTACCTTGTTTGTGAATTGCTGAACTTAGAAAGGGGTGAGATATATAGACAGATTGCCTAGACTTAAGATGTTTATATCAGTACATCAACATAAGTCTGGACGTTAAATACCAAACTAATATTAATCAATTTAAGTTATTCAGCTTAGTCAAACACTAACTGGATACATTAACTTAACGTGACTAACCAAACGAAAGCTGCTATCTTCTGATAGTTAGTAAGTAACTAATGGTTAGACAATTAAGGACACTTTCTAGCTGTTTAATTTTAAAGTAATGTCAGGTTCAGGGTGAGAATTATTATTGAAAATATTTTGTAAAATTGTATTTTATTTTTCAAAATTTCAAAAATTATTAAAATGATAAGTCTTAAAGATAGCTTTAAAAATCGATTTTAAGATTTCAAAATCTTACTTAAATGTTTACCATTAGATTTTTGAAAACATTCCTTATATCTTTTCAAAAAATTCATTTTCAAAAAGTTTTTCAAAATTTAATCTTTTAAAATGTTTTCAACATTCAATTTTCAAATGTTTTTTAATTTTTTTTTTTTGAAAACGTTGTTCCTTTAATTGTCTAACTCTTTCTAACATTTTCAAATTTTATATCCTTTAAAACTTTAAAAAAGATAGTAAATTTTGAAAATTAGTAGACTTTGAAAATTATTTTTAAATCCTTTTTAACTTCTTTATTGAAAATCTTTATTTGAGTAACTTATTTTTGAAAATTTAAACTTTCCCAATAAACCTGACGAATTTCTATTAAAATTTTTCTTTGCTTTACTTAGCCCACCTTTTTTTTTTTTAAACTTGTCTATGCTTATTTTTGATGAATGTCAAAGGGGGAGGATTAGGTGAATTAAGTTAGCAAAATACTAGACTAAACACCAAACTAATTAAATCAAAATTATTTCTTTGGTCCAGTTAGTTTTGCATATTTTTCACTAACTTAACTCAGGTTGTCATTGCATCAAAAATGAGGAGATTATTGGCGTGGCTAGCACTAACGGTCTAACTCAGGTTTTGATTAATGATAAAGTAGGTTAAGTTAGTTTTGTTTTAATCTAATACTTTAACTGAGTGTTCATAAGAAATCCAACTAGGTCGACAGGCCGACTGGATAGTTGGTATGAAGCCCAGCTAAGTCGACGGGCCGACTGGATAGATGACACGAAGTCCAGTTAGGTCGATGGGCAGATCGGATAGCTGACACGAAGTCCAACTAGATCGACGGGCTGACCGGATAGCTGGCATGGTGTCCAGACAGGTCGACGGGTTAACCGGATGTCTGGCAGAATGGTAAGTGAAGGTAAGTCACTGGAGGGGAGTGACTTGGTGAGTACGCTTTCCCCGTTTAAGTGAATAGTAGGCGTCGATCCAACTTAGATCCATTTCAGAAATCTAAGTTGAGATCTTGACTAGATTCTGGTCTCGAGGAGACATAATCTAATTACTGTTGGTTGGTCCTAGGAAGATCGTACCGGTTCTACTGTACAAAAATTTTGTACAAGTGTCGAACCTTTCCTAACAACCTATTGTGTTCTTTAGAAATTAAATTCGAAATCGCAAACGGAACTTAACATTATTGATTCCAAATTTAACTTATCTGTTCTTAATGGTTTAGACTTAGATCGCAAGCGGAACTTAACACTATTGATCCAAGTCAGACCTATGTTACAAAGTTGATTAAATATTTATTTCTAAAATCGGCTCCCAGGTCAAGCATGGCGAGGCACTAGGCCTTCTTGGGTATGAGATCATCCACCACTGCCTCGACAAAGCCTTTTATAGAAATTCAATATTTAATTTCCTAAAATAACATTAGGTTTAACCAAAAAGAACAATCGAATCACAAATTTGAAAAACAAAAAAAAACACGAACTCAACCCACAAATTCGAAACCTAGAATTATATGCCTCTTGTGTTTGGAATTCATACAAAGAAAAACTAGCATGATGCGAAAAATAATTACTAGTTATACCTTTCTTTGTATGCAATGACCTCTTGATCTTCTACCATATTCCTTTTCTTATCTCGGACGTCATGTGGGCGACGATCTACAGAGACGAGAACCACCCAAGCTCCTTCTTCTCCAAGTTAGTTTCGGCCACCACAAAAAAACTCCAAGAGATGTGAGGTTCGGCCACCACCACCAAGCTCCAAGGGATGCTAGAAACAAAGCCTCCTTTCTCTCCTTCTTCTCCTAGCTAGAACCAGTCACCAAGGACTCCTCTTGTGTTGATGTCGCCGGCCACAAAGGAGGAAGAGAAAAGGAGAAGAGCAAGAAGCAAGGGTTGGCCACCACCAAGGAAAAGAGGGAGAAAAATAAAATAGAGTTGTTAGCCATGAAGGCACCCCTACCATCTCTTTTATAATCCTTGGTCTTCGCAAATAAGGAAAATTTAAATAAAACCTTCCTTAATTTCTTTGCCATGAAAAGGAAATTTTAATTAATTAAAATCAAACTTATTTTCTTAAATCATATGGCCGGCCACCTTAAAGCTCCAAACAAGGAAAGTTTTAACAACACAAGAATTAAAACTTCCTAATTTGTTTTCGGAAATTTTAATAAAAATTTCTCTAATAATTGTTCCCTTCATGGTTGGTTATAAAAGGAAATTTTATAAATTAAAATCTTTCTTTTAAACATGTGGATGATTTCCAAAAAGGAAAGTTATCTTTAAAATTAAAATCTCCTTTCAATCTACAAATAAGGAAAGATAGCAAATCTTTTCTTAATCCTTTGTAGAAACTTATAAAAGGAAAAATTTATAATTTTAAAACTCTCTTTTAAATCATGAACATGGTTACAAAAAAGAAAAATTTTCTCAAAATTAAAATCTTCCTTTCAATCTACAAATAAGGAAAGATATCATATCTTTTCTTAATCTTTTGTAGAAAGCTATAAAAAGGAAAGATTTAAATTTTAAACTCTCTTTTAAAACCATGGGATCCACATAATAAAATTTTTAAAAATAAAATCCTTTTAATATGATGTGGCCGGCCACCTAAGCTTGGACTCAAGCTAGGGCCGGCCACCACTTGGTTCATCCAAGGATTAACTTGGTCGGCCCCTTGCTTGGGCTCCAAGCAAGGCTTGGCCGGCCACCTTAAGATGGATATAAAGGTGGGTATAGGTGGGTATAATACTTTATAAATAAGAGGCTACGATAGGGACCGAGAGGAGGAATTAGTTTTGGTCTTCCCATGAAATTAAACTTCCCGTGTTCGCCCCGAACACCCAACTTAATTTCATCAATAATAATTCATTCCACTAAAAAATTATTATTGAACTATCGCATCAATCCCAAATTACATTTTGGGCTCCTTCTTATTATGAGTGTGTTAATCTCCCTGTGTTTAAGATATCGAATGCCCACTAATTAAATGAGTCACTGACAACTCACTTAATTAATATCTCAATCCAAGAGTAGTACCACTCAACCTTATCGTCATGTCAGACTAAGTCCACCTGCAGGGTTTAACATGACAATCCTTATGAGCTCCCCTTGGGGACATTATCAACCTAGATTACTAGGACACAGTTTCCTTCTATAATCAACAACACACACTATAAGTAATATCATTTCCCAACTTATCGGGCCTTTTGATTTATCGAGCTAAATCTCATCCTTTGATAAGTCAAAGAAATAAATATTAAATATATGTGTTTGTTATTATATTAGGATTAAGAGCACATACTTCCATAATAACTAAGGTCTTGTTCTTTTATTAAGTCAGTATAAAAAAAACTTACCTTAAATGGTCATGCTCAATACACTTAGAGTGTACTAGTGTAATTTATCAGTCAAGATAAACTAACACCTAATTACATTACAACTATTCCAATGGTTTGCTCCTTTCCATCTTAGTCGCGAGCTACTGTTTATAATTTATAAAGAACTGATAACACGATATTCTGTGTGTGACACCACATACCATGTTATCTACAATATAAATTAATTGAACAACTACACTTAACATAAATATAGATATTTTTTACCAATGTAATTCTTTATTTCAAAATAAATGTTTACAAAAGTTAGGCTTTTAGTATACACTCTAACAATCACTACTCTATTTTTATTATATTTGTGCTAACTTCTGTTTTGCAGGGTAGCATAAGGATTATTGTCTCAGACTAATTTTTTTCTTGCAGGAAAAAGCTTTTGCTAGAAAAAAGGGTCCGAGCGCCCGTAGTGCAAAAGTTTATCTCGTCGCAACGTGGAGCACGCTGATTGGTTGGGCCAACATCATGGTCCAGGTGCCCGGAAGGGATCTGGATGCCCGGAGCTTCTTATATAAGGAGCCCTTCACCTGGAGCAAAGAATAACAACTTCTTCTACGACTGCTCTGTTGTGCGCTGCTCCTGCGACGCTGCGAGGCTTCTCCGACAACCTGCGACTTAATTTCCTTTTCCTGTTGTCGGTATTCTTTTAATAATTCTTGTACTAAAGTTTGTAATATTTTACGAATAATTAGTGATTGCCCAACGAAAGCACTTGACGAGTGTGAGCCTTGGAGTAGGAGTCGACGAAGGCTCCGAACCAAGTAAAATTAGTTTTTGTTAGCGTTGTGCTTGTTATTTTCGCTGCGTACTTGATTTGATTTTCAAATTCTTGACGATCGCTATTCCCCCTCCCCCCTCCCCCCACCAACCCCCTCTAGCAAACTTTAGGATCCAACAGAATCTCCTATGAAATAATTTAGGTGAGTCGACTAACCATCGCCTTATAAACCATATACTACGGGTTGCTCTACCTAAGGTTTAGGAACCTCTGATGGCGAGCTATAGAACAGGAGGTAGAGAAATACCATCTCTCTAAATACTTTAAAATAATCATCAAGTGATGCTTTGTTCTAAAAAATTTGCCTTCTACATCTTCCCCCTTGTGGTGCCTGGTCACATAAAGGTTAAGCAGTCGACTTCATATTTTTCTCATTAGTACAAGTTATATATCCGAATGTACTCTCTAATTTATATACTCAAGTAAGTATTGTATCTCGTAAGTATTAAGCAGTTAGCTCTCACTTTTTCATCTCACTACGGATCATATATCTGAATGTACCTTCTGGGTTATCCAACCAGGTACATGGAACTCATGAAATAGAGTAAATCGATCCTCTATTAACCAAGCCAACAAGAGTATGCGACTCTAACTTTCACCTAGCTAGTAGTAGCCAGGGTTGGTACAGTTGGTGGTATTTCATGAGATTGTTAGGGTTGTAAATGAACCAAGCGTTCGTGAATAAGCTTGGTGTTCGGCTTAGTAAGAGCTTGTTTATGTTCGTTCAATATACACAAGATTAATTAAATAAATAAACTTGAACAACTCGTTAAACTAAACAAATAAGCTTGAACACATATGTGTTCAGCTCGTTAACGTTCGTAAACAACATTTATTAACAATGTTCGTGAATAATGTTCGTGAACAATGTTCACAAACCATATTCATTAATAAAACTTTTTTCAATATGTTAAATAAATAATAAAATAAAATAAACAAATAAGTTTAAATTATCAAGCTCAATAATCAATCAAACAACCAATGTTTTCAAACAAGCTTGAATTGAGAGCTCGATAATATCTAAACAAACCAAGCTTGAACCAAGCTCAAACCAAGCTCGAACCATGCTCAAGTCAATCTTGAATTGAGAACTCGATAACATCTAAACAAGCCAAGCTTCAAACAAGCTCAAGCTCATAAAAAATAAACCAAGACAAACTTGAACAATCATTTCAAAAGCTTGGTTCATTTTAAGCTCGACTGGGCTCGACTTGGTTACCTTATCAAACAAGCTTGAACACTCCAAAGCTCGGCTTGGCTCGAGTCGTTTATAGCCTTAGAGACTGTAATCCCTGATCTCTAGTAGGAGTTTGATGGACTTACCCTCTGCTATATGACTCAGCATCAGTCGAATCTCCAAAAAAATCACTTTTCTAGCAATAGGTTCGGGTCCCATCGACTCAATAGATCATTTCCATGGTCAACTCGAACCACGACCATGATTAGCAGCTAACCCATCATATGGCATACCTATCACAAGCAACTAGATAAGAACTAACAGAAGTATATGATAACAGTTATACAAATTACTTCCTATAGCTTGGAGATGTCCTGTCGCTACCAAGTCTCAAAACTTGAAAAGTTACATCAAGAAAATGAATCACGAAATTTAAAATATGTAAAATAGGTCTCGTAAACTTGTGACTCTAATACCAATAAATTGTCACGCCCTGGAGGTATGCCTGCCCGATAAATTAACAGCATCTCCCCCCTTATGATAATATAAAAAAACCTGAATACATTGTCACATGGTTGTACAAGCATAATAAGCTATAGCCCACAAGACTGGATATAACAAATACAATAGAAGATAATAATAATACATAGCATGCACGACTGGTACAAACACAACCACATAAGATAACTGACTAGGCTGTGTATCAGTACAACTTACCTTAACAAGTACATAATCAAATAAAATGACACAACAAGTCCAAAAATCCACACACAATTTATATATTACACGAACAAGTCCAAAACCAATAAAGTGAGTGAAAGCAATAACAGAAGAAGAGGCTCGATGTGACATAGGATTGGCGGACAGAATCTCCCAGCGACTCCATGTAACCTCTATCTGCTACCTAGGAAAGGAAGTACAAATAGAGGTGGTGAGTCTAAATGACTCAATGGGTATAAGATTGATAATGCATGAACATAATATATTTAGAGATTCAAAGCTATACAAACTCATAGGGAATAACAAGTATAACAGTAATGTCATAATAAGTGTTCAGACTTGAAACGATGTGCCAATCACGTAATAAAAGCAATTGTAAGAGTGGATCTACAACAGTACTGCTCGTATCTACTAGAGCCGTCATGCCCCAGAGGAGTCCCTGCCAAAGGAAAATTCGACAGTATCTCTCCTGTATCGGTGACAATCTGAAGCATATATATATCAACAACAAAATACATCGGCCCACACAATTGGAATATACACTATATATATATATATATATATATATATATATATATATATATATATATATATATATATATATATATATATATATATATATATAACAACCCACACGGTTGTACTATAAATACAACGAAAAAATAAACAAAAAGCTCATACAACCAAAACAACACAATGCGTGCAGGCACGACTTAAACACAAATACAACATCAAAATCAAAGAAAATAGTCACATGACTAAACACTAATACAATGCTAAAACATTAAAGAATATATATATAATAAATCAAAAGCGAAGTAAAACTGTATTCTGATGTGACGAGGGATCGACAGAATTGCTTAATCATCTACCTGTAATAGGAATAATGCAACGGGGTGAGTTTAACAACTCAGCGGGTATCAATTTAACATGCATAGTAAGAAATAGCTACCAATAATAATCATGGAATACAGTCTCCTGACTAATAATAGGAAATACAAAACTGGACAAGGGGAGAAGAACTGTACTGACCGGGACCTCCTATCAGGATAATAAGGGTCGTCAGACTAGATACAAAATGTCACCTGCATGCACGTCAATCATATGCATCCACCAAATATGTAGCAAACAGAGTGTAACAAACACAAGCAATAAATGCAATCCATGCATATGATGCAAATGACATGGTCACCCATGACGTCAGTCAACCATCTCACACACGATGGTGAGACCAAGTGAGTAAGGCTATGATAACTATGCACTCTGCCATCACTGCTCATGATGAGTGACCGAGAGGACAGGATATTGTCGGAGTACACCTATCCTCCTACCTCAAATCATAAGTGGGGGAGCTCAATGCTCTCATCTCCCTGAGACGGTGTAAAGGAGGGATCCATGTCGTGCTACCACGCTGCGTCACGCTACCCATGAGTGGACCAGCAGAGCACTGACAGAGCAAACCGCCACACACCCTACCTGATATACCACTAACCCATGAGTGGTTGTGTGTGCAGATCCATGTAACTAGCTATGAACTCAACAATAATGGAGTTGTCAATCACTCAGCATATTATCATGCAAAATGGTGCATGACACTGAGCATGTAAATCCTGACCATATCCACATCCATAAAGTATGTACAAAAAAGGTAAATGGTATGACAAATAACTAGTCCGGTACACAATAAGGCATGGTATGTCACTACCTCCATGAACATAAATACACACGACAATAATCAAGAGGGTATAAAACATAAATGCAGAACAGATAAAAAGCATGCAACAGGTATCATGTAGTGACATACCAAACAGAAATCAACATAACTATTATTGTAAGTTATAACCTACTAAGCATATCAGAATGACAATACCAAAAGATAAGTCAATGGTACCTGCCTCAAAAATGGAGATCGTATCCGAAAGATCCCACGTCGAGACGTCGTCTCGAATCAAAGTCCTGTAATACATGATATACAGATTTAGCTAATTACATATAAATTAATTAGCTAAATCAAATCCCTAACTAAATCTAATCCATCGATCAACTAGGGTTAGCTCCAATAACCCTAATCATTCCATCATAAACCCAATCATTGCCACTTTCCTTTCCATTTCATATTCTTACATAATTTAAAACCCTAAATAGGAAATCTAGCATTCAAAATCCATAACATATCTGATAAAAAGGACAGCCCGGTGCACGAAGCTCCCATTATGCGGGGTCCCGGGAAGGATCCATTGTACGCAGCCTTACCTTGCTTTTTGCAAGAGACTGTTTCCAAGATTCGAACCCGTGACCTTTTGGTCACATGGCAACAACTTTACCATTGCGCCAAGGCTCCCCTTCAACCTATCTGATACTTAACCAAATGTAAATCACTACTGCATTGGATCAATATAGCACTAACCATTCCACAATCCAATAGTTTAACTAAATATAGATCAAGGTCAACCACTCATCAAAGTTGATAGCTCAGCCAATGACTTATAACTGGAATACATCACCGCAGAACAAGATAAATTCACTGCCCCTTTAAATCAACCATCAGTGACACCTCTGATGACTCTCGACCAGAGAAGTTGCTGCCAGAAAATATGGTCGGAGCCAAGATAAAGTTGCTGCCCTCTATGTAATTCACCCCCAATCAGCACTTAATATAGTTCCTACACTCCAAATCAATCCAAAATTAACAACTGAGCATAAATCAATCACCCATAAACTTGATCAACCTTAGGTTGTACCTGATCTAACAATACCTAGCTCTTCTGGCGATAGCTCACGGCAATCGACGAGCCCATTGAGTTGAGATTCAGGTGATGCTTGATCTGGCTACCGACAGAAACCTCAGCCACCCGTGGTCAAGATCAATGCTAGGGCTCAGGAAGGTGGAGCCTGTGGCCAGTCGACACATCTCCGGCCTCTGGTCAGGATCGTCATCCAGGGAGGAGCGACCAGTGGCGATGGTGATCTAGGGCAGAAGGGCGGCGACGATCGCTCTAGAGCAGAGACGCGATCGACTGGAGGGAGAGGAAGAGGGGAGTCGGCATTGTGGATCAACATATGGTCGCACATGCTTGACCCCTGTAGCAGCCTCGCCGCCGTCTCTGGGCAGTGCCTGACCTCCGCGGCAGAGGGGCAGTCCGGCGAAGGAGTCGGCGCACAGACTCGTGGAGAAGGGAAAGTGAGGCGTCGGGAGGGCAGCGTGTTAGAGTGTATACTAAAAGCCTAGCTTTTGTAAACATTTATTTTGAAATAAAGAATCACATTGGTCAAAATTGTCTACATTTATGCAAAGTGTAGTTGTTCAATTAATTTATATTGTAGATAACATGGTGTGTGGTGTCACACACAGAAGATCATGTTATCGGTTCTTTATAAATTATAAACAGTAGCTCGCAACTAAGATGGAAAGGAGCAAATCATTGGAGTAGTTGTAGTGTAATTAGGTATTAGTTTATCTTGACTAATAAATTACACTAGTACACTCTAAGTGTATTGAGCAGGATCATTTAAGATAAGTTCTTTTTATACTAACTTAATAAAAGAATAAGACCTTAGTTATTATGGAAGTATGTGTTCTTAATCCTAATATAATAATAAGCACATATATTTAGTATTTATTTCTTTCACTTATCAAAGGGTGAGATTTAGCTCGATAAATCAAAAGGCCCGATAAGTTGGGAAATGATATTACTTATAGTGTGTGTTGTTGATTATAGAAGGAAACTGTGTCCTAGTAATCTAGGTTGATAATGTCCCCAAGAGAAACTTATAAGGATTGTCATGTTAAACCCTGCAGGTGGACTTAGTCCGACATGACGATAAGGTTGAGTGGTACTACTCTTGGACTAAGATATTAATTAAAGAGAGTTGCCAGTAACTCATTTAATTAGTGGGCATTCGACATCTTAAACACAGGGAGACTAACACACTCATAATAAGAAGGAGCCCAAAATATAATTTGGGATTAGTGCGGTAATTCAATAATAATTCTTTAGTGGTATGAATTATTATTGATGAAATTAAGTTGGGTGTTCGGGGCGAACACGGGAAGCTTAATTTCATCGGGAGACAAAAACAAATTCCTCCTCTCGTTCCCTATCGTAGTCTCTTGTATATAGAGAATTATACCCACCACATACCCACTTCTTACCCACCATTAGGTGGTCGGCCAAGCAAGCTTGAGCCCAAGCTTAGGTCAGCCAAGCCAAGGGTTGAACCAAGTTGAGGGGGGCGGCCATAGCTTGGAGCCCAAGTTTGTTGTGGTCGACCCTAATTAAATTTAAAGGATTTTTATTTTAAAATTTTTCTTATGTAGATTCCATGGTTTTAAAAGAGAGTTTAAAATGTAAATCTTTCCTTTTATAGCTTTCTACAAAAGATTAAGAAAAGATTTGATATCTTTCCTTATTTGTAGATTAAAAGGAAGATTTTAATTTTAAGAAAACTTCCATATTTTAACCATGTTCATGATTTAAAAGAGAGTTTTAAAATTAAATATTTCCTTTTATAAGTTTCTACAAAAGATTAAGAAAAGATTTGATATCTTTCCTTATTTGTAGATTGATAGGAAGATTTTAATTTTAGAGAAAACTTTCCTTTTTGGAAATCATCCACATGTTTTAATAGAGAGATTTTAATTTATAAAATTTCCTTTTATAACCAACCATAAAGGGAAAAATTATTAGAGAAATTTTTATTAAAAATTTCTGGAAACAAATTAGAAAGTTTTAATTCTTGTGTTAAAACTTTCCTTGCTTGGAGGTATGAGGTGGCTGGCCATGTGGATTTAAGCAAAGGAAATTGGTTTTAATTAATTAAATTTTTCTTTTCATGGCAAAGAAAATAAGGAAGTTTTTATTTAAATTTTCCTTATTTGCCAAGACCAAGGATTATAAAAGAGAGGGTAGGGGTGCCTTCATGAGACACAACTCTATTCTATTTTCTTCTCCTCTCTTCCTTGGTGGTGGTCGGCCCTTGCTCCTTGCTCTTCTCCTTTTCTCTTCTTCTTTGGTGGTCGGCGGCATCATCCCTTGGAGCTTTGTGGTGGTGGCCGGATCTTGCTTAGAGGAGAATGAGAGAAAGGAGGCTTTGTTTCTAACATCCCTTGGAGTTTGGTGGTGGTGGCCGAAACTTTTCATCTCAAGGAGAAGTGCTTTGGCCGAAACTTGCAAGGAGGAAGAATAAGGGTTTGGGTGGTTCTCATCTCGGTAGATCGTTGCTCACACAACGTCTGAGATTAGAAGAGGGATACGGTAGAAGATCAAGAGGTCGTTGCATACAAAGAAATGTATAACTAGTAATTGTTTTCCGCATCATACTAGTTTTTCTTTGTATGAATTCCAAACACAAGAGGCATATAATTCTAGGTTTCAAATTTGTGATTCGAGTTTGTGTTTTTTTTATTTTTCGAATTTGTGATTCGATTGTTCTTTTTGGTTAAACCTAAGGTTATATAAGGAAATTAAATATTAGATTTCATTGAAAGGTTTTGTCTAGGAAGTGGTGGTTGCTCCCATATTCAAGAAGGTCTAGTGCCTCGCCATGTTTAACCTGGAAGCCGATTTCTGAAATTAATATTTAATTGAATTTATAACATAGGTGGATTTGGATCAATAATGTTAAACATCGTTTGCGATCCAAGTCTAAACCATTAAGAACAGATAAGTTAAATTTGGAATCAATAATGTTAAGTTCCGTTTGCAATTCTGAATTTAATTTCTAAAGAACACAATAGGTTGTTAGGAAAGGTTCAACACTTGTACAAAATTTTTGTACAGTGGAACCGGTACGATCTTCCTAGGACCAATCAACATGACGCTAGGTTGGGAGATGAAGGGAAGGCTCGGCGCTGTACGGCGTCGCGAGAGGGAGGGGGAGAGGAAGGGAATCGGGAGGAGAGGGAGAGGAGATCGAAAGGAAACGGCTGAGGCAAGGAGAGAAGTCTCAGTGTCGTATAGGGTTGGGGAAGAGGAGAAGAAGATGAGGCGGCGACGAGAGGAGGAGGAGATGGGTTCGGGGAAGAAATAGAGAGGAAATTAGGGAAAGAAATAAACTTAGGGCTTTTTAATTAAAGCCTAAGTTATTTTCTCAATCAACTCCCAATTAAGGGTATTCCAAACAGGCTTCTCGGAGCCTAACTGATTCATCTCCTTAAAATACGTCATATGAGCTCTGAAAAATTCCCAAAAAATTTCTAAAAATTTCTAAAAATTTCGTTAAGATTATTCATCCATTAAACCTTATTATTTTATTATTATTTTGTTTCCATATTTCAAAAGATCATCATATAAGGCCTATCTAGATACTAATAAGCAGACCAATGTTGTGTAACACCCCACCCTCCTCGCTACTGGACTGTGAGGGCGGAGCGCTACTGGACTACTAACTTTACTTAACTATCCTTGTTCACATGTTGATAGTAATTCCTAAAACTCTCAGAGAACTCAAAACATACAATTAACTAGCAGCGGAAGACTAAATGACTCATCTAATACATTCTTAATAAATGACAATCTTAATAAATTCTTATGTTAGGTCCCAAGGCTTCTATAGTCTAGGCATCACACATCCATCCACACCTTCTTGTCGCCTTCCTTTGCTATAACTCTTCCTTTCCTTTATCTGCAGTAAGAGGAAATGCAACTATAAGCAAAATTGCTTAGTAAGCGCTATCTAACTCACAAAACTCGAATATGCATGTGAATATACTGAAATCTAAAAGCTGAATGCTCAAAAGGAAAACTACTCATGCTCATCTACAAGCAAAAGAAACATACTGAAATGCTAAACGTGTAAAACAAATCTATACAATCATGCTAGCATAATCTTGTTGAATTTTAAACACTTTCTGAATCTTATTTCACTTGTTTAAAAACTTATACTTTAATACTTTTATACTTATGTGAAAACTTATTTTACTTGTTCAAAAACTTATACTTATAATACTTCAAAATAGTAATCAACTTCTCTTGGGCCCAGACATAGTACCATCTTATGCGCGTTCTCTAATAGGTTGGGGTAGCGAGCCACCAATCCTAAAAGAGCATACCTCGGTCTACCAGGGCCAAGACCTCGGAATTGGACACCTGGATTTGTTTAACGACAACCTTGGAAGTCGGGTACTAGCCTCTTCAAAGTAAAATATCTTATTATCTTAATTACTTCTTCTTTAAATGCCTCGGCATTTTAACAAGCACCTTGTGTGCCAAAATTCCCTAAAGTTTTGACTTTGGGATCTACTTAAGGCCTTGCCTTTTTCTTTCTTTTCTTTATCTTTCTTATACTTGTTAATACCTCTAATAAAAGAATACTTCTTTAAAAAGAAACTGAAATGTTTAAACAAATTCTAACTTTGAAATGCATAAACAAAAATCTGCATACTATGCTAATCAAAATTTTACATACTATACTAATCAAGATTCTGCATTCTATGCTACACTATTTCTACATACTATGCAAACATAAATTCTGCACTATAATATTTAACCAAACTGTACTATAATCTTTTTCTTTAAAAACTGTACTATAAGTTCCACCAAAAATCTGTACTACAAGTTCCACCAAAAATCTACACTATAAGCCTACATAAAAAATCTGCACTATAAGCTTAATTAAAATTTGTACTATAGGCTTAATTAAAAATCTGTACTATAAGCTTAATTAAAATCTGCACTATAGGTTTAATTAAAATCTGCACTATAAGCTTAATTAAAAATCTGCACTATAAGCTTAATTAAAATCTGCACTATAGGCTTAATTAAAATCTGCACTATAAGCCTAATTAAAAATCTGCACTATAAGCTTAATTAAAATCTGCACTATAAGCCTACATAAAAATCTGCACTATAAGCTTAATTAAAATTTACACTATAGGATTAATTAAAAATCTGCACTATAAGCGCTTCTCATGCTTCAAATTCAAGAAGAACAAAGGTCCGAAACTACTCCTACTGCAGGTGAGAAGCACTTACCTTGCTTCTTGGACTCACAACCGAATAAAAAGGGCTTCTAGGACCTTGGCCGGCCGCCAGAGACGATGCCCTAACTCCCTTTCGTTTTCTGCCCGAGTTCCGCCATCGTACGCAGAAGAGAAGGAGAGAATGGTTTAAGTCACGGGAAAACAGAGCATCAACTTATCCCTTTTTATAACTTAATATTTTTTGTTAACTTCTTAAATAAATTCGCTACCTTTTCTAAACAGACAAATCCAACATCAACTTATCCCTTTTATTATCCAATATTCTGTTAACTATCTTAAATAAATTTGCTACCTTTTCTAAACAGACAAATCCAACATCAACTTATCCCTTTTATAACCCAATATTCTGTTAACTATCTTAAATAAATTCGCTACCTTTTCTAAACAGACAAATCCAACATCAACTTATCCTTTTTATAATATTCTATTAACTATCTTAAATAAATTCGCTACCTTTTCTAAACAGACAAATCCAAGATCAACTTATCCCTTTTATAATCCAATATTCTGTTAACTATCTTAAATAAATTCGCTACCTTTTCTAAACAGAAAAATCCGTTTGCCCACCTGGTCAGCTGGGTTTTGACCGAGTCAAAGGTCGTGGGTTCAATTCTTGGCTTGACATTTTTTTGTCGAAACTTCCTTCGTTTAGTAAAAATATCAAACGACCTCCAAAAATTACATAAAAATACTCTAAAAATCCCTAGAATATTTCTATAGCATTTTTAAATATTTTTAAATTACTTGTAGGACTCTAATTGAGGAAATTTGGGGTGTTACATGTTGAGTACATGCAATAAGCATATCTCAATCATATGTAAACATATCACAGACATATGGATACAATAAATCACTAGCATATGCAAACACATATTATATGCATACGCACGACATGGTCACTTCCATCCACCCCTCAGCTACCACGACCTTTGTGTGCCCGAGAGGCCGGGACAATGACAACTATACACACTACCAACACCCACTACTCTTGAGTGGTGAGAGTGGACAGTTTGCAAAGTAATTATCTAGATATATAGTAACGGGGTCCCTGCTGCTCGCAACTCCATCTACCATTACCCTTGAGTGAAGTGAGTTGGGCATGATAGGATAAGCTACACTCACTCCAGGCACACTATCCCGAGCGACCGAGTGAGCATCAATGGTCGACGACGCTCTCAACCACAAGGGAGACATATTCGCTGACAAGTATACAATGTTATGAAGTGCAAGATGTGAATAATCATCACCACAGATATAGCAATCAGCTATGCCACAAATACCATCATGTCCAATAAAATACATGTGCATATAGCAATCAATGTGAATAAACAAGATAACCGGTATCTACTAAATATCATGAATGACAATGAGAGACTATGTAGATATTAAGTCGATCGTCTCAAAGATCAAGCAAAATAGGTAAGGACTTAGAATCTATTACCTTAGAAGAATTATTTTCAACTTTTGAAGTGCATGAATCGAGATGTGCAGGTATGAAGGAGCTGAAGCACAACATTGCCTTTAAGGCAACGAGGGACGAACATGAGTCAGAATCCTCTCTCGACGACGATGAAACCGTAATGATGGTAAGGCGTTTTAAAAAGTTACTTAAATCAAGAAAAAGTAACCATCCGTAGGATAGAAAGAAAAGGACAATCAGATGCTACCACTGCAATAAAGAAGGACACGTCAAATACAACTGCCCTAAGTTAAGGAACAAGGACAAGGACAAAGGAAAGAAGCATGTCCAGACGAACAAGTACAAGATTCTAAAAGCGACGTGAGACGAAACATCGTCCGAATAAGAAGTCAAGGCTTTCTCTGGACTTGCATTAATGGCAAGTCATCAAGAAGATGAATACGAAGCAAGCTCATCCGATATGAGCATCAAGAGCATCGATGAAGGGGGAGCTACATCGGAAAAAATAGCAGTTCAGGGGGAGCTACGGATAATGAGATCGACAAGGTAAGTCAGGTACGATCTCTCCCACCTGACAAATTGTTTAAGTTTGTGAAATTATTAACTAAAGATTATTACAAATTTGAAAAAGAAATTAAAGAATTAAAATTAATTCTAGCAAAATCTTGTCCATTAGATGATTTTGAAAAATTAAAGCTAGAAAATGACAATTTACAAAATGAAATAAAGAACTTGAAAAATCATGCATGCTTGAATGTTAGAACTCAACATTATAATAGACTAACCTGGCATCTTAGATTTCATAAAGGGCAAGTTAGAAAATTTTTAAAGAAATACATCCCTAAAAAATTCTTAATTAATCCAGTTGACTGGAACCTATATTGGTTTCCAAAGTCTTGTATAACTTGAAATTTAATTAGACTTAGCGCTTTCAGCGAGAAAATTAAATGTTTGAATTTCCTTAAGAGACTTTGTCTAAAAAGTGATTGTTGCTCCAATAACCAAGAAGGTCTAGTGTCTCGCCACAGTCTAGAAGTCAATTGATGAAATAAAATATTTAATTGACTAACTGATAAAGCATTTAATTGTAATTAAATAATACTTTAAAAAGTTACTCAAATTTAAAGTTTTTTAAAAAAATAATTTTTGCAAACTTAGGAAATTAGTGAAAATAATTTTTACTTAGAAAATTTTCTTCTAAAATTTTTTCCATTTTTTTAAGTGCAACAAAAATTAGTTTTTGAAATTTTGTTAAATTATTGAAAACATTTTTACTTAGATTTTTTTAATTATTGCATTTCTTTTGTGCTATCAAAGTTATTTTCAACATTTTCAAAATCTTGATAATTTTTAAATTATTTGAAAATCAGAGTTTTATAAAAACAAACAAATTACCCTTAGTTTTTTTTGGTACCCCATTTTTTATGTGATTAAAGGGAGAGAAGGGATGATTATGTCTAAGGGAGGTAGAATTTTTTTTAAGTTTTATTTTAATTGCAAAATTTATTAGTTTAACTTTATGTCTGTTTACCCTACCTTAACTTGGGTTGCTCACATCAAAAAGGGGGAGATTGTTGGTACCCCAAGCTGGTTTTGATGTGATCAACCAAGTTAGATTAGATCATGTTCTATTTAACCTTGTGTCTAAGTGTGCAGGAGCTTAGGAGCATAGGAAGTCGAGCAAAAGACGCAGTTAGTGAGAAGAACGACACGAGAGAGAGCCGACGGGCTCGATACGCCCGAGGGACGAGGTGCTACAAAAGAGTATGCGAGAGGACAAGAAGAAGACACGCGATGTTTCCGAGGGACGAGAAGCTCGAGCAAAAGTTTGTTCGAAGGCCAGAAATTGGGTTCGGGTGAGCCCTATTCCAGATGGCTGAGATCACCTAAGCAAGCGAATCCGAAGCGGAAGACCTGCCCGGAATCCAAATTTTATCATGATCGACATGGACTTTGACCGACGCGTCGGGGATAGAATTCTATCCCACTCCAAGCGCCTGGAACCCTTCCAGGCTCCTCGACCAAGGCTATAAATACAGCCTTGGTCCCAGAAGCTAACACAATAAGCAATTTGATAAACAACACTTGTGCGCTTTTCTTTTTTAGTTTAGCTTCATCTTTTTGTGCGTTAACTGCTGTAAAGAGGCTTCTCTGCATGAAGGAGAATTTAGTGTGTTTCATTTCCTTGGATTAACAACCTCCCCAGTTGTAACCAAGTAAATCCTTTGAGCCTCTGCTTCTTTTGTTTATTTAATTATTTTATGCAAGTGTGCTTTTAAGTCCAAGAAAAGTTCGTTTGTTTTGTTTTTGTGTTGGGGCTATTCAACCCCTCCTTCTAGCCGACCAAGGATCCTATCAGAACCATCATACAATGTGTAAATCAAATGCTACTACTCAGTGTAGGCCTTATAGTATGTAAGATCATGCTTGATTCCCCCTCTAGCAATCTCTTTTTCTTACGGAAGTGTTAAAAAAAGTAATAGTTAGACTACCCACAAATAAACTAAGTGTCATATATTTACTAATAAATAACAAATCAAACACTTAAACACCATTTTAATAAAACAATAACTAGTTTATAGCTTCTTTGCAGTTGCATCTATTGTGGCCTTTCTAATGACAACGACTATACTTTAACACATGTGTTTAAACTTGAGATGGTATCCTCTTAGTCCTCCTATGACTTGGCTGACCGCACACATCAGGAGCATTGATTATATTTTCTTCATCAAGATTTGACTCATTAATGTCAAAAGTTATGATTGGATTAATAATTCCTTTGTATGCTTGACGATACATTCCAGTCTTAAAATACTTGTCACAAAAATCATACAACGACAATGACCTCGACTCAATAGCGGTGCAAGTGTACTTGCATGGAAGCTATTAATCTACCAAGCTTTGCATGAACAATTCTTATCTATTAAATCAACAACAAAGGATTTTTCACCATCAACCACCTCAAACCTCCAATTACATGACCAATGCACTCTTAAATTTCAGAATTCAAGATATACTCTACCAATAGCATTCTCCTTTCTCGGACTTAATTCCTTAGCCATCGTCGATGTTGATTCACATTGTCGGTGCATTTTGTTCATGATCTACATTCGTATGTGGTTCACCATAGTCATAATAGGGAGATAATGAGTTGGTTTAACCCAATTATTCCAACACTCAGCTATGTTATTATTCATAACACCCCATCATCACCAAAAAATAAAGCATTTGTCTAACTTTGAGGATGAGATTGTACAATAAGCTCTTTGGCAAGTGGCATGGAGTCAATGATATTATTTATATGTTGTTCATGTTCTTGCAAAGAAGGAGCATACGCAGTTTTCTTGAATACCGAAGACCAGTGCTTTTTGTTATATTTTTGATAACTTTGCAACACCTAAAATGAGGCAAACAAATTATTTCAGATTCAAAATATGTATCTAGACAAAAGTAAGTAATTATTTATCTGCTTCACAAAATTATCCACTAAATGCCTCAAACAATAGGAATGGTGACTACATACAAATAATTACTCAATTGTTTTCATAATCCTAGGATGTTTGTTGGAGAAAAAAGTGAACTCATTGAACGAAATGCTTTGACACGAATTAGGACACTTCTCAAATGACAAGAAAATCATTCCTAATTAGCATCATTCTCCACATCCACTATAGAATAACCAGTTGTGAAAAGATCATCGTTGGCATCCTTTGACACAGCAATTAGGATACAACCTTTATACTTATTCTTTATATGAGTCCCATCTACAAAAATCAATGGCTTACAACTAGTAAGAAAACCAACTACACATGCATGGAAACAAATGAATAACCATTTGAATTCAGATGTTACGGGATCAATCTCGCACTCAACGACACTGCCAAGATTTGTTTTTCGAATAGCACGATAATACCATCTTAGCCTATCGTAGCATCCCTTCTCTGTGTCATGAATATCATACATCACTAACTGCTTGCCTTTCCATACTTTGTGCTAGTCTAACTCTACCCTATAATCTATTTACAAATCTTTTTGAATTGTACAAGGGTGATAAGAGGGCTCTCCTCTCAATTTATCTTTCACCACATTAGCAATCCAAGTTGCATTAGCTTTAGGATGACCTCTACTACTCAAATTGTTCTCACCATATGTATGCCGCAGGTTGCATTTTCGGATTGTAAATAAACTATCTGCTTTATATTTTGAAGCATAAATTTTCCATCCACAACTTCTTTCACTATAAATAGCAATTACCTTCTCGTGGTCATTTCTTCTATAAACAAATGAACGTCTTGTAGCAACAGTATAGTTTTTAACACATCTTCTAAAATCAGCAGCATTTTTGAAATTTTGCCCTTCGCCATCGATATAGTTAATCCAAGCATCTATAGTATTCATCAATGGGGCCTATTTGATCTCCTCATCACTCCTTGACTGTGTCTGTTCCTCCTCAACCCTTACCAGTATGATACGATTAATAGTGTCAACTTAACTATATCATATGCACTTGTGCAAGATGTAACATATAATATTATCAAAACTACAATATGAAGAGGGATATAATATATGTTATCTCCCCAAATTTAGGCTATCGTCGACATGTTGGTTTCTGCTTTCTACCCTCAAATCGATCATGCACAGCTTTATATACATATGAAAATGTATCATATTGAGCATATCATCATCGTCATTCAAAGTCACATATATCTTATGTTGCAGAGCTAGATATTGTAGAATCATAGATTCGGGAGTAATCTCCGCACATTTTTTTTTTGCCAAGACTCACATATATATCTATCAAATGACAACCACTAAAAATTGAAATCATAAACAACTGGTTCTTGCACTTACAACTACCCAAAAATGTAAGGTTACAAGGCCCACTTCCATAATCCATTTTAACCTAATTCATAAAAACATAACATTTAATTCAATCATATAAAAATTGAAGATCAAAGCTTCATTCATATACAATTCAAGAATTTTTTTCAGAGATTTCCTAATGATTTAAAAAAATTTATATTCAAGAACTAAACAATAAAAATTTGTCAACAATTCGTCTCTAAATAACACAACCCCACTCAAAAAAATAAACTCCAAATCTTATCTTGTTTACAAACCCAATTTTATTCAACCTCACAAATTTTGAGCATCATACTACTTAAATTAGGCACAATAGTCTATTTATTGATAATCACTACAAAATGTCCACATATCTCATTCTTTCCTTGAATTGAAGAAGATGCAATACAAATTCATTCATAAATTTATAATTCCAAAACATAAACCAAATTTTATTCAACCTCAACCTCACAAAATTGAAAACACTCATGACCTAAAGCTTCGGTTTTTTGCACAAGAATAGTTAATTAGTCGAAATCTAGGGCAGAAAATTATAACTTACCAATGATTCTTTGGTTGAAGATGAAAGTAGAGTTTTGCTGGTTCTCCGATTTTTGCCTTCAAAGTCGATGGAGATGCTTTAGGGTCGAAGTAAGGGGAGGTCAGGTCGTCACCGATTGTTTGGAGGGGAAGTCGGAGACTGCGTCGCCGATGGTTTGGAGTCGCGGAGCCTCAAAGTAAGGGGACAGAGTGTGTCGGCAATTGGGAGAGAAATAAGGAATATTTGAGGGTTTTAATTTAATATGAGGGTAAGTTGATAATTTCGCATGGTAGGAGTTGAAACAAATAAATTAGTTTGATCAAGTATTGAGAAGAAAGAAAATCTGACATAAAGACTCGAAATAAATATTTAAATTTGCATAGAGATTTTAGAGCAACTTCCTCTTTGATATATATATATATATATATATTAAGAAAAACTACAACATAATCAATTCTTCTTCTCTATGTAATTCATTTCTTAGACATCAATATATATAAACAAATATTTATATAACTTTTGTTAGATGGCACAAATAATATATAAATATTTGTTTATATATATTGATGTCTAAGAAATGAATTACATAGAGAAGAAGAATTGATTATGTTGTAGTTTTTCTTAACAAATATATATATATATATAACCACTAACTTTTGTTAGATGGCACAAATAATATATAAATATCTGTTTATATATATTGATGTCTAAGAAAATAAATGACAAATGAATTACATAGAGAAGAAGAATTGATTATGTTGTAGCTTTTCTTAACAAAATGAAATTTGTGAAAGTAGGCAATACTCTCCAAAGCTTTTTAATTTTAGGATATGTAAATGAATTCTTACTTCTTAATTTCTAAATAGACAAGGAGAGTAGGAGTGTAACAATAATTAAATACCTTTGACGCTCTCATTTTATGCAAACTTTAAATTTGAAACTATTGAATTAGCTATAATTTTTACTAGCTATAATAAATTTGAAAAATCATAATCATAGTATATATATACAAATAGTATGTTGTTTGCAAGATTAACGATGCTTTTGTTTAATTCTACAACTTAATTATTAGCCTGAAGATGTATGCTGAATCATTAGAGTAGATTTAAACTCCAGCAAATTCGAATTTAGTAATATTTATCTGATTCAACTCGATGATTTTAACCAACTATGTAAATTGACTTTCGGTTAATTTTCTTTGATTATTAGACGTGGGCAGAGTCAAAATCTAGCTGATGATTTATTTTATAAAAATCTAGCTATTCATTTGTCTTTTTATATTTTCGAAAGCTTATTTCTTTACCTCTGTGCTAGCATTAGTTATGTTGTTGTTGTAGCATAATATATCTCATCCCGCTATTGAGCTATCTAGAAGGCTAAATCACTGGTGGTTAAATTAATTAAAGTATTTTTTTAATACATTAATTACTTTTGACACTTGCTTAATTACCAAACTAGGAGTTCACTTGTGTTATACCGGAAAAGAATCTATGTATCTATATAATAATATGATATTATCGATTTTGAGTCTAGACTCTCATAATTTTATCTTTGAACTATATTTGAAAGATCTCATACTAATGGAGATATCCTATTTCTTTTAAAATCCATAATTTTTTCTATCTCTTTCCAATCTGAGATTTTGATTGTACCCCAATAATCCTCCCTTCAAACAAAGGACCCTCATTACTCTTATGGTTGGGCCTCTCCACAAGTATCCAATAACTGTTGACCTACTTCGGGCCTCCCCGCAAGCATCTGGTCACTGTTGACTTGCTCCGGACCTTTCCATGAACTTCTGATCACTCATACCTACTTCGGGCCTTCCCATGAGTATCCAGTCATTCTGACTTGTTTCGGGCCTCCCCGCGAGTATTCGATCACCCTTACCCACTCCGGGCCTCCTCACAAACATTTGGTCACCTTGACCTGCTCTGAGCTCCCCTCAACTTCGTTCAAAGCTGCCCTACATGTCATCTAATCTGGACTATGACTCTGATATCATTTGTTGTGATCGAAAAATATTCGCATATCTTCACAATAACATGATATTGTCAATTTTAAGTCTAGGCCCTCATACTTTGCTCTTGGACTTCACTCAAAATACCTCATACCAATATAGATATCTCATTCCTTTTTAAACCAATGATCTTCCATCTCTTTCAAATGTGAAATTTTGATGGTACCCTAACATACCTTGGGGCTATAGTGCAGCGTTAAGGGCTTTCAATTTTCTCCTAGGTACTCACAGTTTGATTCCCTACTACGGTGTATTTGTAAGAATTTTTCTTTCAAATGAGACTTTCAACTAAGGGATACTGGGCTTCTAGACCGTCCGCCGTAAATACTTCTCGATTTATCTAGTGGTCGATGGAAAACTTCTGTAGGTTAGGCCGGTTACTCAGGCTCGATGTTACCAGTCTAATTAATTATTTTTTTTATTAATTTTTGTTTTTTGTTTTTCTGGATGAAGCTTGTCTACAGAGTTTGTCTCTCTTATATTGTCCGCGTTGCAGTTTATTTTCATTTTTCAACTAAGTTATACTTATAAGAAAAGGTTTTCTTTTCTATTTCTTACAAAATTATAATGATTTCTACACCAACACAGGCAGAGAAGCTGGTCTACTCTTTGGTTGAGTTACAAGTGATTTAGTCCATCATTTCCAATGTTGCTAATTTTCCAGTGAAATACATATTCATTTTTTTATATTTGTTATTGAGCCTGTTGAATTTGCATTATCATGCCCTCCTAAGTGTATACACTTCTTAGATTGATTATGATCTATTTAAAATGGTTTACAATTTTAGGAAAAGTTTACAAACTTGAGAAAAGCAAAAAACTACGATAGACCAATTGTCAATTTCCCAGATTGTCAAGGCGACAATGAAAAGATCAGAAATCCAATACTAGCCCGGTATGCCACTTAGAATCGATGATGATGATAATAATGTAGATTGATTGAGAATTATTAAACAAATGAATAAAATTATAATTCTCAGCCAGAAAAATAATTACTCATTCACACCTAGCTAGAAAAATACAATTATAAATTAAATCAACTCAAACCCCTATTCATGATTCTTATCCTCCTTTTATAATAAATTAATAATGCAAACTTCTGAACGCACGTACGTACGTAGATGGAACAGGCGAACGATCGAGAATCTTTCATCCTGAAGTTTTATCTGCGGATGCCAAGGAGAAGACCATCTACAATCCCAACCACCAAACCAGCAAATCCAAAGGCTCTTACCATGCCAAGTGTCTCTGATCTTCTGCGAGACTCATCGGACAAATCTTTTAGATACTTCAACCGGCGCAACTGGCTGTTTTGTTCCTCGACGCTTTTACTAAGCGCAATAAATTCCTCTGAGTTTCTCTTGGCCACGTCTACGGCTAGCTTTATTTCAACAACATCCATAAGATTTAGGAAATTCTCTGGGCGACGGTAGGTAGGGCGGATTTCAGACAGGATGGCGGTACTGTCCCGGCCATTGGGAAAGTACTCTTTCCGATCGGACTCTAGCTTTGTCGTCGGCTTTGTTCTGGCGTACGGCGAGGGAGGTGGGAGAGGTGAGGAATTCGGCCATGAAAAAAAATACGCAAGTTTTTGGATATTCTTAGGTTTCTTGGAACTTGGAAGTGGTGCGGATAGATAGAACACGTACGAGCCGATAAAACAGAGGAGCTTTTACGGTTTAGGGTTTAGAGGTGGTGCGAAAAGATAGAACACGATCCTGAAGAAACGGACAACTTAATCAAAGGTCCTCTATTTACTACACGAAGGGTTAGGGGAAGATATGCTCGATTACATGCTATCGATCCACAAGCTCCATGGCCTTAAGCATTGTGCAAAAGGTAGGTCCTGTCGCCCAGCGGTCCCCTAGGCCTGGCCCCATAGGGATCCTAGGAGGAGGTAAATCAATGGTGAATGCTGGCCCGGGTAAAGCGTGGTGTCTCCGGAATTTAACACAGCCGGCCCAGATTATTCATCCAGTGTGCGTCCGTAGACCTTCGACCCTACGACTCATTGTGCAAGAATGTCACGCCTTAACCGGTTGATCCAGCCCGCGGGGGCACCATGGCCTTAAGCATGTTTGTTGAATAAGTGTGAATGAAGAAGAGGTGGAAGAGAAGAGACTCCATTGTGAATGAACTTTAGTTTCACATTGAAAGTTTCAAGATATTTTGTTGGTTTATATTGATTCACATACATTGAGAGGGAGATATTCTATCTTACGCGTGGGTGTGCAGGGGGTGTAAATCTAGGGTTCAGATTGTACTGACCCATGTTAACTCATGTGCGGACACGACTTGCACGCGTCGAATGCCGGACCGGTCAGGGCAAAATTCGGCTAGTAAACCTTTTGTCACGTAAACCTTTTGCTGCTCGGCTAGTAACGGTCATTAACAACCAACGTTTTGCCACATAAACCTTTTGCTGCTTGGCTAGTAATGGTCATTAACGCTAACGCTGTCATTGATCTGAGAACACACGCAGCAAAGCAAGCAAAAGCTCTCAATCTCATTCCCCTCCTCTATTTGCTTAGCTAGTAATGGTCATTAACGCGAATGCTCTCGTTGATCTGAGAACACACGCAGCAAAGTAAGCAGAAGCTCTCCATCTCATTCTCCTCCTCTGTATTGCAACTCCTGCTCAGCAGAGTGCCCGTGGTAGCGATCGGGCTGTCTGCTCAGCCGATCCACCCGCTCGGCTCAGGCGATCTTCTTGCTCGGCAATTTTTCGGCTCGTAACAGAAACCAGCCCCTACTGGCAGTCTGAGATTATCCGCTCAGGTTATCTCTACTGTAAATTGAATTTAATTCAGAGCAATTTAAATTTAGCTAATACCCTATATATCTCCAGTAACCAATTATTTGTGTCCAACAAAGCATTTGTCTGATTTTGATTTATAGAGAGAGTAATATTATTACTGATCGATGGAGAAGGAAGGTGGACGTGGTTGGGATGTCTGCAGCTGAGTTATGGTTCAGTTTTGTACACAGTTGGTCCGTTGGAATCAGGTGTAGTACTGGACTACTGGTCCACGCTCATTAATATATATATAAACTCGCTCAGATGTAAATTCGATTCTAATTCTAATTCTAATTTTACTAATAAGTCTTTAAAAAATTGACACATTGCTAAACCCTTGTTAAAATTCTTAAGTAGACTTGCAATAATAAATTTTAGCATATCGTTGCTGAATGGATGTCGAAATGAAACAAAGTCACCAAGAGTGAACATCTTGTGTGCTTAGCTGACCTAAACTCGAAGCCGCCGGAGATAGTGATCTCCATTCAGCCATCAATTATATAGGGGTGCTAAAAATAAATTTGAAAAATATCGGATTAGGAATTTTTAGATTCGGATCGATTGACGTATTTTTGATTGATTTATGTTAGGACGGGTCAAGTTCAAATGGACTTGGGTTGACCTGCATTCATATGAATTTAGAGTTTAATGAAGGTTTTTAAGATTAAATTAAAATGATTTATGCATATATCAACTTATTTAACTCATCTGAATCGTCATTCCTAATCGGTTAAACCGTGTCTTTGATGATAAGCAACGGTTCAATCATCGTCAACGTCGAGATGTATCAAAGGATATTTTTATTGATTATAAAAAAATAGAAAATTAATAGTCTCATTATATTATAATCAAAATGACCTATGAGATATTTTTAATTATTCAATTTTCATCTTTTATTTAATAATATTATATACGTTGGTGCAATCGCCTTTGATTAAGGTTAACGGAGGAGAAAAAATTGCAAAAGTGAAAGATGGAAAAAAAAATTTCCTGGTGATATATCTTTAATTTCACGTAGCTCCATAGAACTAGTTCTTGTTATAAATCCATCCCTTTCTTTCTCAGATCCCCATAATTAAGGACTATCAGAAATAAATTTTCAATAAGACAGTGAAGTTTCATTAATCACCCAATAATTTCTCAGTTCATGCCTTATTAACACGCTAAAAAGCAAATTCGCAAATACAAATTATCTATTTATAATTCATTTTGATTTAATCTCTCCCGCGACGACGAGCGAGTTGTAGATCTCGAACATCAACCTGCGCTCAAACGCG
Source organism: Zingiber officinale (assembly GCF_018446385.1). Taxonomy (NCBI): domain Eukaryota; kingdom Viridiplantae; phylum Streptophyta; class Magnoliopsida; order Zingiberales; family Zingiberaceae; genus Zingiber; species Zingiber officinale. Next base: position 10,129,375 of record NC_056005.1, read on the forward strand.
CTGGAGCTGGTCTTCGCAGGTCCAGACTTGGGGATCCGCTTCGACCAGGCATCCGACCCGCTAATCGCCGCCGGCGTCTTCCCGGCGGCCGAGAGCATCCAATCGACGTACGCGTCCCGTATGCGGGTCACGATATTGACCACGGACGGGATCCGGATCCGGAACCTGAACCGGGTCTTGCTGATCCGCCGCCGGAGCCGCAGGAGCAACCGGCCGCCACCTCCAGCGCCGCCGAGCTTCGTCGACGGCGTCGCCTTCTTCGCCTTCGCCGGCGCCGTGCTCTCCAGCTTCTGGTACCTTCTGCTCCTCCAGTAGGAGTTTATGCCTTTGTAGAACCTGATCGGAACGATCTGTTGATCCATGATCGCTCGATCGTATCTCTTCGATGCTACTTTTCTCTGGTCGATGGGAAGCACTTAGAAGAAGAAGAACAGGAGTAGGATGATGGTTCGAGTAGTGGAAAGTGGTGGCCATTTAAAGGCGGCGGCTCTTAGCTCCAATCGTGGTGGCTCTGCTTCTTCATTAATGGATGACTTGACCGTCACTCTCAGTCAGCAAGACAATTTTGTGGGAGTTGACCATTTATGAGGTTTCGCAGAGTTTACCTTTCGTTTTATCTCTTGAGCCATTTAACAAATCGGCGCTTAATTCTTCAAATTGAGCTGCTATATTTTAAAAGGCACGAATAATTTAAACTTCCACTGTATCTTCTAATTTAGTTCCACACTTACACTTCAGATATTAAGAAGATGAGACAGGGGAATCGGTTCGCCTGTCAATTCAATTTAAATTAAATTAATTTATTTATTATTTTTTTTGCATCGATGGACTTAGTTCTTCAAGGAGACTTTTTATTTATTTTTTACTTTTTATACCATCTATTCAGATATTCTATTAATTTTATAATTGATTATCTATCTAAGTTTCTATAGATTTATTATCCAATAACAAATGTAGTGTAATATACCGATTCAAATTTTAAATGTCTAATTAACCGTTCAAATACCTGACCACTACGCCAAAACGCCACTCGTAGGAGACTTGTTCTTATTTGACGTTCATATAAATAATAATTATATGCGGCTTAAGTCACATGCTTGCATAGTTATCCAGTTGACAATCTTGACTTTTTGGTTTTGTGCTTATTCACCTCATTAACAAATAATCAAGACTTTTCCACAGAAGGAAATGATAGCTATTTATTTATTTATTTATTGGAACGTTAATTTCAGAAGGAAGATGACAACTACAACTTAAATTGTAAGGCATATTAAGTTGAATAATGATACTTGAATGAAAAGATTATATTAATATATAAGATATTTCATCTTTTAATGGGTATAAATATTTTATACTCATATAAAGATAGAGAATATAAAATTTAATCCAAAACCCATAACCTTCTCTATCTGGTATATTCTCCCAGTTAATTTTTCTTTTTGATAAATAAATTAATGTGTTATTACCTAGCCTTAATTTTCAAATACTGTAGCAGAAAATAATTACGCCCTAATCTTAATTTCCCACGTGTCTCATGTTCTCCACACTTCCATTGATTAAGACGGTTTCTCAAGTCCTTATAATCCCTTGTTCAAATTAGTCAAAAACATCAGGTTTCGAATCAACTCTGAGGCCTCATGTTTCTGCCAAAAGTCTTGTTTGCATGTTCAGTTTCAGTAATACAAGTCCAAATATCAACTTTTGAAACGTAAAAAATACTGATCCTAGAGTGGAACGTTCAAAACTGGAATCATGTTCCATTACGGAGTGCTCCATTTCCAACCTCATGCTAAGGAAAAGAAGAACAATTCAGTTCAGGCAAGGCAATGCAAACGCTGGAACTCATTACCTGGTTGCTTCCTTAGCTGAAAAACTTCAGGTCAAATATTTACTTGAATATATATATATATACACACACATGCTTCGATACTTCCTCATCGATTCATTCATCCACATTCACAATGATTTACAGCAGCAGAAACTTGTTCGTGGCCGCCATCATCGTCCTCAATATGCTGCTCTTAAGCTTGCAATCTCCTGCCGTTGAGGCGGAAAGTTTGAAGCTTTCCCGAAAGATGATGCATGTGAATTTGGTGTTTGAATCATTGCCGCAAGGCTCCAACGAGTCTTCTCGCTCTTCGGGGTGCTCAGTGGCTCCAGCAACAATGGCGGACCGTGCCTGATCGGTCACTAGCTGAGCTGAACAGATTGGGTTCAGGATATCTGTACCTTCACCTCATTGTTTATGTTATTTCATTCTATTTAGACTATACCGATTGTAACAGAGTTTCATGAGAAGGATCAAATTAAATCAAATTTATTATAGGTTTTAATCCAAAAAATTGTAATCTTTGCAAGTCTCAGTTCTTAGCTGCTCTTCTTACTATGTTTTTCTAACTACCAATAATTCGTCTGATTACCAATTCAATTTAATTATGCCAATATTGTTTAATTGTCTGTGATTTATTCTAGTTACGAGGGAAACGGGCTGATTCAATTAGAGAAATAAATTATTGAACTACCTAGTTAAAGTTGTCAAATTAATATTCAAATGTAAGTTTTAAAATGATTGATATGCTGTTTTAAAAAATTTAATTCTTAAAAAATTGGGTATGTATATAATAATCATTCTAAATTCTTTAAATTCTTAGATCCATTATCATTTTTAAATATAAATTAAAATTTTCAAATAAATTTGTATTTAAAAAATTGTTACTCCTAATATGACAAATGGAAATGATATTTGTTGATTTTGATCAACATGGATTATGCATTTATAGATGTTAGAATAATATAAAATTAAATCACATTTATTCGTCTAGTTTTTTTTATTGCTCTCAAACATTATTTCTATATGTTATATTCAAAGTAATATGTTTTTAAATATGGATTAAATTTTTTAATTGATTGTTGTAGTGTAATAATATATTTGGGATATTATCGTGCTGATTAATATTATATGAAAGACTGAATCGGTACGAGCGAATTCGGAGAAATAAAAATAAAATTAAATATCTGATTTGATGATTTTTAAATTTTATAAGATGGGTTAAATTGGCCGGTTCTGTGTGCTTGGGGCGTCACTCTTGGCTTGTTAAGTGGAGCATGAAGCGGCGGCATTACAACAATTCAACTGTCGACTGGAGTACCCCGAGTTTTGCTCTTTACTCATGGCGGATGTCACTTCTAGTTCCCAGGCCGAGGTAGACGGCTCGAAGGCCTTCGAAGACCCACCTCTACGCCCTAATTCCGCCACTACCTCTCCTCAAACCAGCTCCCGTCGCTTGCCCGCCGCCTCTGCGTTCGCATTCTGGGCTTACCTCGCCGCCTTTGTCGCCCTCCTCGCCCTTCTCCTCCCTTACCCATCCCCCTCTAGCGATCATTCCTGGTTCTTATCTTTTCCTAACGACCTTCGTCTCCACCACGCCCGCGGCAAGTTCATTAAGGCGCACGCAGTCGGCGCCGCTTCCCTCCTCGTCTTCGCCGTCGAGGACGGTCCTCCGGACGGTGATGCTGTCCTTCTCCTCCACGGCCTTGGTTCCAGCTCCTTTTCTTTTCGTCGCGTTCTCCCCTCCCTCGCATCCACCGGGCATCGTGCCGTTTCCATTGACCTCCCCGGATCCGGCTTCTCCGATCCTTTTCCGGATGGTGATAGCCGGTTGGGTGGGCCCTTGGGTTGGATCTTGGATGTCTTCAAGGAGATCAAGGAAAAAGGGGTCTTTTGGGCCTTCGATCATCTCGTCCAAACGGGGGAAATGCCCTATGATCAAATTGGTGTTAGGGTTTCTGGATATGATGGCTCCGAGAGCTCTGCTTACAGTCCGGCCGATATAGGGCGAGTCATAGGACAGGTAATTGACTCTATGGGTTTAGCTCCAGTTAATCTGGTGATCCATGATTCCGCCACGCCGGGGGCCTTGAGTTGGGCTTCAGCGAATCCGGGATTGGTCAGAAGTGTCACATTGGTCGACTCTTCCGCGGATCATGCAGCGTTTCCTTCGTGGTTTCTAGGAACGCCAGTTCTTGGCCCGCTTCTGCTTAGGTCGAGGATTATGTTCAGTGGGCTGATGAAATTGTGTTGCTCGAGATCCATGGATGGGTTGACGTCAGAAGCTTATAGGCTTCTGCTGAAGGCGAAAGACAGGAAGAAGGCAATTGTGGCAGCTGGTAAGGCACTGAACTATAGCTTTGATTTGGGAGAGTGGATGAGGCTGGAAGCCATGAAGGACGTACCTCTTCAGGTTCTATGGTCCAATATGTGGTCGGATAGATGGATTGATGAGGGCAAACGGATATCTGCCATTGCTCAACATGGAAAATTTGCCTACCATTCAGGTGGTCGATGGCCTCAAGTAAGTATTTTTCTATTATAACCAACTTTCGTGTTAAACTTATTGTTGGCCTCAAGTAAGTATTGTTCTATTATAACCAACTTTCGTGTTAAACTTATGGTTGGCCTCAAGTAAGTATTTAAGCATGGCATGTTGCATCTCTCTTGAATACCTTCAACAAGAATAATGTAGAGCGGCAAGGCATGTCAAGCTACTAATATTGGATCCCATAATCCACATACATTTAAGAGTAACTTCTATGTGAGTCAATTTTTCAGTCAGACCCTGGGCTTTTCAACATCATAGTTTGTTCAATTTATTATTTATTTTTTCAAAAAAGAAGTTTAACATGGTTTTCATATATGTGGCAAAATGTTCCTTCTTGAATTCACCTATGAACAAGGTAATTGTACAGGTGTATCTATGTTGTATTGTCACTTTTTTCTCTTTGTAAAATACAATATTAGATGGCACAGAAGCCTGCAGTTCTTCCTCCTTAGTCATTTGCTTCTCCTTAGTTTTTTCTCCTTAGTCCTTACCTTCCTCGTGGGGCTCCAATGGAGTTGCTACGGTACCAGTTCTTCCTCCTTAGTCCTTACCTTCCTTATAGGGCTCCAATGGAGTTGTCATGGTACATTTTCTATGAGGCTCCAATGGAATTGTTATGGTACTAGTTTTCAGAATTTTTAACAAAACTAGTCTTTGCTTTTAATGGTTTAAGGGATGTGAATGAGCCTGTTATCAAAATTTTTATGGGGCTCCAATGGAGTTGTTATGGTACTAGTTTTAAGTGTTTTTAACAAACCCAGTCTCTTTTTTGATGGTTATAGGGATGCGAATGAGTCTAGGCACTTAGGAAGGATTCCCTTGTGAGATTTGCTTCTCCTTAGTTGCTCCTCCTTAGTCCTTACCTCCCTTAGTTCTTCGTTACCTTCTCTTGTTTATGCCGCCTATTCTCCAGAGAGCCTCACCTGTGTAGGGTCTCACAGCCAAACCACTGCCCCGACTCTATTCAGGATTTTCAGGCTGAATGCCTTCCTTAGCATTCACAGGACTTACTCGGTTGATGAGTCTGTTCTCCTGTATATAGTACTTAGAAAAGGACTGAGGAGAACTTTTTTCCATGGAACAAGACAAAGCCTTCTACAACACAGTAGAGGATTAGTTCGTCATCAGAAAAGCTTTTATTGATATGTGCAGAAAGCTTTAAGCATTACAATCATACTTAGACAAGGAAAGAAATGAACTTACATTACTTGCATGGAAGAAAATTGCAGTAGAATTTATATTACATTACTTACAGAAAACTTATGAATTACACTGAATGCTTGCTGGAACACTTGAATGCTTACACATCTGCTGCTTCTTGCTTGTTTTCTTGAGGTTGGAAGGGGGCTTTTATAGAGAAGAGGAGAGGAGAGAGAGGAGATTGCTTCGTGGAGAAGACAAGGAGGGTTGAGCTGTAGTGGAGAATAAAGGAGCTGAGAGTAGTGGAGGTGAGCTGTTTTCACTAGTGAAGCCTAAAAGAGGGAGCTGAGAGTAGTGGAGGTGAGCTGCCTTTACTTAGTGGAGAGGATAGTGGAAAAAGTACTTGAGTGGTTGTTTTATTATGTCATGACTTACGTTTTTAGTGAAGGTTGATGTTGTAGTTAACGCTTGTTCTTCTATTTGCTGTTTGTAGGGTTCCATCATGTTGTCTAGGTTTTGTTCTCTGAATGAATCTAATGATGGTGCTCTGGAGTTGGTAGCCTGAACAGAGTTGTTGGTTCTGACTCGGTTTAGGGATGCTCTGAAAGCTCGAGCGGATAAAGTTGAGTTTGCAAAGCTCTTGTTTGCCAGTCGCTATGACTTTTTCTGATAATGTTGAAGGAGAGTGGTATGTTGGGTGGTAAAAGTAAAAGGAAAAAATCTAATGCCCATGTCTTGTGGCCCGTAGATTTTTTTTTGTGTAAGTTTTCAAGTGAGTAAGTAATTGTCTGGATCATCGGTTCTATCCCATAACCAATTGCTTCCTTGGATTGAAGCTTGCCAATGCTTGAGTTGATCTTCTGGTGTTGGGAATGCATCCCACTCAATATCTGGGTCAGAGAAATAGTCTTCAAGTTCTAAGTGAAGTCCATTAAGTTCATGGATATCCATTTTAATCGAATGCTTGGTTGCTTCATTTTTAGATTTATCCATTATAGGGGCAAACTGTCAAATGTACCGTCACAAAAGTTTCTTCTTCTTCTAAAGCTAGGGCTATAATGTCGCCTAAATTTTTTTGGAAAGTCTTTTACTAAGTCTATGTCGTGTACCTATAGTTTGTGTAGAAGTCCATAATCCATCAGTGTAAATGGCATGATAAGCCGCCCTTTGACTATTTGTGGTTCGTAGGCCTTAAAGTCAATGTTGGCTTGACGGAAGGAGTAAAGGAGTTGGCATTGATTACTGTATTTTTGTGAGTTAGCACATGCTTTATTCATCTTCTGATACTTCAGTTTTTAACTAAATTCAGTTTCATAGACAATTGTCATCCCTTTTGGAGGATTTTTGTGGAATTCTTTGAGCACGTCACATAAGTCAAGGAAAGTCTGAAAAGTTGATTTTTCTACCATGCACCAGACATATGTGGAGATGTCTTCTAGAATTGTATTAGGAAAACTTAAGAGCATTTCTTCTGAAGCTCTTTGTTCTGCAGTTTATGTGGCTCTAGCCTTAAGATGGGCTAGTGTTAAGTAGTTGGGCTTGTGGACAAAGCCTGAAGATGCTTTTGTTTATTTGGGCTAATTGCTTGAATATATGTTTTTTCTTCCCGAACTGTAGAAGGTAATTTTCCTCCTACCTTTAATAAAGTACTAATAAAGAAATTGGAGACTAGGTGTGCCTTGACAAAAGTGAAACTTCATCAAGAGAGTAAAAATCTTTGTAAGATGGGGTTGCACAACCTTGTATTGCTATTTTGACTTCATCCCAGTCATAGTAAACTCCTGCTTGTGTCCTGGAAAAAACTATGTAGCATGAGAATTTTTAGCCTGGCTTTTATATTGTTGTTAGAAAGTAATTTGTTAAGATATTGATGATGACTATCTTGTAATTTGAACTTCCAGTATGGTAGGAATATTTCAAATATTGCCAAGTAGATAATTTTGTATATTGTCAAGTTTGCCTCTTGAGGAAAAATGGAACTAGTTTGTAAATTGTTATAACTCTTGGTTGTCAAATCTCATGGTTTTTATGGTAAAAGTTTTCACTTTTTTGTTTGTTTGTCCACTTGGTTGTCATTGTTTTTTTTTTCCTTTAGGAATGGACAAACAAAAACAAAAACAAAAACAAAAGTGAGAATTTTGCCATAAAAATCATGAGGTTTGACAACCAAGAGTTACAATAATTTACCAACTATGAAGAGCATTTTCACTTTTCCTTAAGTAACAAACTGACAATATACAAAATTATCTACTTGACAACATTTGGAATATTGCTACCGTACCATGAAGTTCCAATTATAAGATAACCATCATCAATGCCTTAACAAATTACTTTCTAACAACAATACAAAGACCAATAGATCAAAAATTTTCATGCTATGTAGTCTTTTCTATGACACAAGCAAGAGTTTACTATGACTGGGATGAAGTCAAAATAACAATACAAGGTTGTGCAACCCCATCTTACAAAGGCTTTTGCTATCTTGATGAAGCTTTCACTTCTGCTAGGGCACACCTAGACCCTAATTTTTTTATTAGTACTTTATTAAAGGCATGAGGAAAATTGCATACTTCTACCGTTCAGAAAGAAAAAACTTATGCTGAAGTGATTAATGCTGAGTTCGAAAAAGCAAGAGCATCTTCTTCAAGCCTGGTCCTGGTCCATAGGCCCAACTACTTAACATAAGGAGCCACAGAAATTGCGGAACAAAGAGTTTCAGAAGAAAGACTCTTAAGTTTTCCTAATACAATTCAAGAAGACACTTCCACCTATGCTCGGTGTATGGCAGAAAAATCTACTTTTCGGACTTTCCTTGACTTAGGTGACATGCTCAAAGAATTCCACAAAAATCCTCTAAAGGGAATGGCAATGGTCTATGAAGCTTAATTCAACTATAAATTGAAGTTCTAGAAGATGACTAAAGTTTGTGCAGACACAAAAATATGCCTGTAAATGCCAACTCCTTTACTCCTTCCGTCAAGCCAGCATTGACTTTAAGGACTGCGTACTACAAATAGTCAAAGGACGGCTTATCACGCCATTTACATTGATGGACTTCTACACAAACTATGGGTACACGACATAGACTCAGTAAAAGACTTTCCAAAGAAACTAGGGGACATTATAGCCCTAGCTTTAGAAGAAAAAGAAACCTTTGTAATATATACATTTGACAGTTCGCCCCCATAATGGATAACTCTAAAAATCGAATATTCGATTAAAATGGATATCCATGAATTTAATGGACTTCACTAAGAACTTGAAGACTATTCCTCTAATCCAAATATTGAGTGAGATGTACTCCCAACACTAGAAGATTAATTTAAACATTGTCGAACTTCAATCCAAGGAAGCAATTGGTTGTGGGATAAAACCGTTGATCTAGATAATTACTTACTCGTTGGAGAAACTTACACAGGAAAAATCTATGGGCCACGAGATATGGGCACTAGATTTTTTCCTTTACTTTTACCACTTAACATATCGCGCTCTTTCAACATTATTAGAAAAAGTCAGAGCGACTAGCAAACAAGAGTTTGGTAAGTTCAACTTTATCTACTCGTGCTTATAGAGCAGTCCTAAATCGAGTCAGAACCAACAACTCCATTCATGCTACTAGCTCTAGAGCACACCATCATTAGATTTAGTCGGTGAACAAAACTTAGACAGCATGATGGAACCCTAGCAAACAGAAGAACAGATGTCAGCTATGACATCAACCTTCACTAAAAAATGTAAGCCATGATGCCATAAAACAACCACTCAAGTATTTTTTTCACTATCCTCTCTATTAAGTAAAGACAACTCACCTCCACTACTTTCAGCTCTCTCCTTTAAGCTCCACTAGTGAAGATAGCTCACCTTCACTACTCTCAGCTCCTTTATTCTCCACTACAGCTCAACCCTTCTTTTCTTCTCCACGAAGCAATCTCCTCTCCTCTCCTCTATAAAAGCCCCCTTCCAACCTCAAGAGAACAAGCAAGAAGTAGTAGATGCGTAAGTGTTCAAGTATTTTAGCAAGCAAGCGCTCAGTGTAATTCCTAAGTTTTTTGTAAACAATGTAATGTAATATAAGTTCTATTGCAATTTCCTTTCATGCAAGTAATGTAAGCTCATTTCTTTCCTTGTCCAAGTATGGTTTGTAATGCTTAAAGTTTTCTACATATCAATAAAGGCCTTTCTTATGATGAACTAATCCTTTACTTGGTCATAGAAGGCTCTGCCTTGTTCCTTGGAAAAAAGTTCTCCTCAGTCTTTTCTAAGTAACTTTGTTGTGAACAGTAAATATACGGGGGTACAGACTCATCGACCGAGTAAGTCCTGCCAAGCTAAGTATGGAAGGCGTTCAGCCGGAAAATCCTGAATATAGCCAGGACAACGATTTGAATGTGAGACCCTATTAGGCTCCCCGGAGAATAATAACCTAGTACCACAAGGTATCCCTTCTACTACCTAGTTTTCCAATAGACCTACACCCAAAACCAACCCAAATTGACTCTTCCTCCTTAGTCCTAATTCCTTAGTCCTACCTTCCTTAGTCCTTACCTGCTCCTTAGTCCTCCTTCCAAATTAGTCCTTACCTTCTCTTGCTTAGTCTTTATCTAAAATTCAACTAATTTTAGTTGAACCAATGTTACAAAATCATCTAATTTTAGTTGAAACAATGTTGACCCAATTTCAATATGAAATTAAACTAGTTTAGATAGTTGAAACAATGTTTAACTAAAGAATGAGTCTAAAGATAAAATTTATCTTTAGGCTTAGGAAGTAGATAAAGATATTGTTGATAATAATGTCTTTAGTTTAACTAGTCTAGATAAAGATAGTCTTTTAGATAATGTCATTTTAGCACTTGTGCTAAAAGATAATATCTTTAGTTGGCATTTAGATAATGTCTTTTAGTTGACTTCTTTCATTTCTCTCGGTCAATCTGATTAAAACCACCAACACTCCATTAGTTAGTACCCAATTTGGTGATCAAAAACTTTCTTGCAATAAATTTGTTAAGAATGTTTAACTTCGCTTCTATACAAATTGTGGCACATTTATTCCTCCAATTTTACTTTTTGAATTATGGGTCAGGCTACTGTTGAATAAGAATATCCACTTTATCTTAGGACTCAATTTCTTATTGGCTCCTAATAGAGAATTATTACTCACTAAAGACTATGCATTCTTTCTTTCTACTCAAGTAATTACTCCTAATCTCTCCGAATATCCATTGGAGCTTAGTGCTAATAAGTGTGGTGAAACCCCTCCAACACAAACGCAAAATCCAACTACCCCAAACTATCCTTGTAAACATAACAGCTCTTGTAAACAAGGTCCTAGTCAATAAGTAAACTAGGTTTACTTGGCTATGGCAGCCCTAAGGATCTTTTAGAGGAATTTTTAGACAAAGACAATAAGGTTCCTCCGGATTTTGTAAATCCCACTTATTAAATTGGGTCGAAACTCAAAAAAAATCTGAACTCTTTAATATTGGAAATCATAGGAGAAAATCCCACTAAATATTGGGAAAAAGACATGATTTATTGTAAATTAAACATTATTAATTCCAATTTCACTATCAAAGCATAAGATTTAAAATATACTAATTGGAAAAGAGAAGAATGTAAAATGCATATCAATCAATTAATAAATCTTGGTGCCATACAACGGTCTGAATCTAGACATAGAAGTCTTGCTTTTATTGTAAATAAAGGAGCAGAATAAAAGAGAGGACAATCTAGAATGATGTTTAGCTATAAATGTCTAAATGACAATTGTCATATAGTCATAAAATACCAGATAAAGACCAACTTCTTAATAAAATTTAGAATTCAAAATGGTATTCTAAATTTGATATGAAATTTGGATTTTTGCAAGTTAAAATGCATCCAGACTCTATATAATGGACTGTATTCTTATTAGGGGTGGCAATTTTTGACCCGACACGAAAACACGACCCGAACCGAACACGAAAAAATCAGGTTAGGGTTGGGTAGTTTCGGGTTCGGGTCGAAATCGGGTCGACCCAATTAATAAACAGGTCGGGTTCGGGTCAACCTGAAATGACCCAATTATAACCCGCGAACCCGTTTATAATTATAAATTTAAACTAAAATTACAAATTTAAAAAAGTTAAAAATCCTAAACATAGAGATATGCTATTGATAGCAATGTTGCTATGATTTATCATTTATGATATGGATTTTTAATTTACGTAGATAAATGTTATTTTTAATTTAATATACAAAATTTCTTTATTGAATTCAGGTCATGTTCGGGTCAAACGGGTCAAATGGGTCAAACGGGTTAAACGGGTCAAACGGGTCGGGTTCGGGTCAAGTGAAAATAAACAGATCAGGTTCAGGTTGAATAGTTTGACCCGAATTCATAATCAGGTCGGATTCAGGTTGTCATTTTCCAACCCGCCAACCTGCCAACCCGAATCCGTCAACCCGAACCCGAACCGAATTGCCACCCTTAATTCTCATGTCCTGATGGGCACTTTGAATGACTAGTAATGTCGTAGGGCACTTTGAATGACTAGTAATGTCATTTGAACTTAAGGTAGCTCTCTAAATTTTCAAAGAAAGATGAATGATATATTTAGAGGGATACCCGCTTTTACTTATTATACATACATGATGTATTAGTTTTCTCCAAAATCAAGGAAAAACATTATGCACACCTTCACATAGTTTTTAATTTAGTCGATAAACAAGGTTTGATAGCTTCTAGGAAAAAGATGAAACTAGCCACCAACCACATAGATTTTCTTGGAATAGAAATTGGACAAGGAAAAATTTCTCTTCAATCTCATATATCCACAAAGATACTGAAATTTTCTGATAAGATGGAAGATATAAAAACTCTTCGATCATTTCTAGGACTTCTAAATTATGCAAGACCGTATTTAAAAGATATTGAAAAAAATAGTGGTCCTCAATTGGACAAAGATATTTTAAATATAGATATGATAAAACAGATTAAATCTATGATTAACAAACTTCCAATACTTACCCTACCTCTATATTCTGACTATCTAGTAATTGAAATCAGGATGGAGAGGAGCATTATTTAGAAATTTTTTTAAATATGATCCTAAAAATTTGGAATCCTTCTTTAGATATGCATTAAGAAAATACAAAGAGAAAGATACTTCCGTAGACTATGAAATTTTAGCAGGGATATATTATTTAGAAACTTTCATGCTCTTTATATACAACAAAGCATAAATTTCAATAAGAACTGATTGTGAAACCATTGTGAAGTATGGTGGTAGAAGGAATTAGAAAAGGACTTTTAGCCCAAAGATGGATTAAACTTTTCAATTATACTATTATTAGAGGCATGAAAATTCAATGAGAACATATTAAAGGATCTGACAACTCTCTAGCCGATAAACTTTCAAGATTATAATCTAATCTCATTTTCTTTTTACAACAAGATAAAGCGAACAAGAAGAAATACTTGAGGTTTAACTTTGGAAAAGCAAAAGAAAGTCAAAACTTTTACTTCTCTGAAAGCTATGAGGTTTGACAACCAGGAACTTCAATAGTTTTATAAAGAACAATTTCACTTTGATCTAAGATCAGGATTGGGTGAGATATAATAATGTCTTATTGACAATATATGGAATATACTCACTTCACCGAGGGTAGTCAATTCCAAAATGGCTGTCATCAATGCTTTGACAAGCTATTTATTAACTATAGTACAAAAACCTTTAGGCAAGATGTTCTTATGCTATGCAGTTTATTCTGGACCACAACAAGGTGTTTATGACACTTGGGAAGAAACAAAACTTGCAATCCAAAATTTAACGAATCCATCCTACAAAGGATTCTATAATTTGGAAGAAGCATTTAAAATTGTTAGGGCTCATTATGGACCTAATTTTTTACTTCTCTTACAACAAGACCTTAGCAAGACTTTTCCTTCAAGGATCTTCTAAGTCCAAAACCTCATTTCTTTCAGAATATGTTGAACTAGACCAAAAATATGAATATATGAGTTTAAGCAAAACTTAAGCTAGATAGCAAGAAACTGCTACTAGTCAAGTGGCTCTTAAAGCGATTAGCAATAAAGTCGACGATTCTTCTTCAGAACAATTTCTAATACTTTCTGAATTTCTAAAGCTTGTACATAAGGAGAGATTCAAGACATTTCTGACATATTCGTTTATTATAACACAATACTCGAAGAAGATGCTAGCATTCTTTTCCACAATGCAACACTTTCTTTGCACAAATGAGTGTCCCTATCAAATCCTATACTCTATATTGAAGGCTAATATCCTCTATGAAGACTTCCACACAATATAGTATAAAGATATGATTATTACTCCCTTAACTTTAATAGATTACAACCTGCTCAATATGCTATGGATTATAGACTTAGAGATGCTAGAACATTTTTCGGCAATGTTAGAAATAACAACAAAGGTTGCGTTGGAAAAATTAATGATGCCAATTCTCTTACATATTGATAGTACGCCTACAGAATGGTTAAACACCAAAATAGAACTAGCAAAACACTTGATTAGACTTCAAATTGAAGGTCTAATTAAAGACGATGAGACAACTTATAATAAGTCAGATCAAGATACTAATTGAATTTCTTTAATCCCATTAGAAAAGCAACTTCGACACTGGAGCAGTTGTCCAAGAAAGTACATGGGGATGGGATAATATGGTTGACTCACAAGATTTTCTAGTGCTGTAAATGAGCCAAATGCTTGTGAACAAGCTTGGTGTTTGACTTGTTAAGAACTTGTTTATGTTCATTCAATATATATGAGATCAATTAAATGAACATCTTAAACAACTCATTTAATTAAATGAATAAGCTTGAACACATATGTGTTCAGCTCGTTAAAGTTCGTGAATCATGTTCATCAATAAAACTCTTGTCAACTTACTAAATAAATAAATAAAATTTTAAAATGATGTATTATCAAGCTCAATAACTAGTCAAATAAGCTTAAAATGTAAAAATTTCAACAATCAAATAAGCTTAAATTTAGAGCTCAATAACATCTAAACGAACCAAACTCAAGCTAAGCCCAAGCTCATACAAAAGAAACCAAGCCAAACTTAAACAATCATTTTAACAACTTGGTTCATTTTAGGTTGGGCTTGGTTTTGCTCAGTTACCTTACTGACAAGCTTGAATACCATAAAGCTTGACTCGGCTCGACTGACTTGTTTATAGCCCTAAGATTTTCTCTTAGTGGGAGAAACCAATGCAGAAAAAATTTACTAGCCAAAATAAATGGGAGTCCCATTTTTTTCCTTTTCCAATTATAATTGAACACATCATTTTAGTCTAATATTACAAAAAAACAACAAGCGAAATGGGAGAAGAAACACTCACTATTGTTTACCATAACTTCTACGTCAGTCATGACGTTTACATCTTATGAAGAAAAGAACTTTGATAATGTAGCAGAGGACTAATGGTGGACCCAAGATTTCCTAACTTACTTTTCTTTTATGTCTTATCAATGTACTCAGGTTGAGTCAGCCTACTTTATCTTTTAGTTATGCAATTTTAATAACTCCTGAAGTTCGAAGGCTTGTAAACCTCTATATAAGGACCATCTATGCCCAAGACTAAGGGAGGAGCGCAAGAAGAAGAAGATGTATCAAAAAGAATAAGTGTATCAGAAGGGCCCTCTACACATCACTTTGTAGCAAGCACACCTATTCCTTCTGATACAGCTTCTTCTTCTTGCGTTCCTCCCATAGTTTTGGACATAGAGGGTCCTTATATAGAGGTTTGCAAGCCTTCGGATTTCAGGAGTTATTAAAATTGCATAACCAAAAGATAAAGTAGACTGACTCAACCTGAGTTACATTGATAAGACATAAAAGAAAAGTTAAGGAATCTTGGGTCCACCATTAGTTCTCTGCTGCATTATCAAGGTTCTTTTCTTCAGTGGATGTAAACATCATGGTTGACGTAGAAGTTATGGTAGACAATGATGAGTGTTTCTTCTCCCATTCCGCTTGTCGTTTTTTGTAATATTGGATTAAAGTGATGTGTTCAGTTATAATTGGAAAAGAAAAAAAATGGGACTCCCATTTCTCTTGGCTAGTAATTTTTTTTTGTATTGGTTTCATCTGCTAGGAAAAAATCTTGTGAGTCTACCATATTATCCCATCCCCATGTGCTTCCTTGGACAGTTGCTCTCTAGTGTCGAAGTTGTTTTTCTAATGGGATTAAAGAAATCCAATTAGTATCTTGATCAAACTTATAAGTCGTCTATTCTGGAAATTCATAATCTTTAATTAGACCTTCAATTTGAAGTCTAATCAAGTGTTTTATTGGTTCTACTTTGGTGTTTAACCA
Organism: Zingiber officinale; assembly: GCF_018446385.1. Classification (NCBI taxonomy): domain Eukaryota; kingdom Viridiplantae; phylum Streptophyta; class Magnoliopsida; order Zingiberales; family Zingiberaceae; genus Zingiber; species Zingiber officinale. The sequence goes on from NC_056005.1 coordinate 10,145,235, forward strand.
TTCTGGAGGGGTGCTATTAATATGTAAGAGAATTGACGTCATTAATTTTTCCAACGCAGCCTTTGTTTTTCTTTCTAACATTGCTGGAAAATGTTCTGGTGTCTCTAGGTTTGTAAGTCATAGCATATTGAGCAGGTTGTAATCTATTAAAGTTAAGGAAGTAATAATCATGTCTTTATAATCTATTGTGTGGAAGTCTTCATAGAGGATATTAGCCTTCCGTATAGAGTATAGGATTTGATAGGACACTCATTTGTGCAAAGAGCTGGAGTGGTGCATTGTGGATAAGTATGCTAGTATCTTCGTCGATAACTGTATTCTGTGTAATAATAAACAGATATGCCAGAAATGTCTTGATCTCTCCTTTATGTACGAGCTCTAGAAATTTAGAAGTATTAGCAATTGTTCTAAAGAAGAATTGTTGGCTTTATTGTTAATAGCTGTAAGAGCCAGTTGACTAGTAGCCGTTTCTTGCTACCTAGCTTGAATTTTGCTTAAGTTCCATATATTCTCTGGATATTTCTTTGGTCTTCAAAAGAAATGAGGTTTTGGACTTAAAAGGTCCTTGAAGGATAAGTCTTGCCAAGGTCTTGTTGTAAGAGAAGTATTGGTGAAAACATTAGGTCCACAACAAGCCCTAACAATTTCAAATTCTTCTATTAGATTATAGAATCCTCTGTAGGATGGGTTCGTTAAGTTTTGAATTGCAAGTTTTGTTTCTGCCCAAGTGTCATAAACACCTTGTTGTGGTCCAAAATAAATTGCATATCATAAGAACTTCTTGCTTGCAGGTTTTTGTACTGTAGTTAATAAATAGTTTGTCAAGGCATTGATGATAGCTATTTTAGAATTGGCTACCCTTGGTGAAGTGAGTATATTCTATATATTGTCATTAAGACATTGTTGGATCTCATCCTGATCTTTGATTAAAGTGAAATTGATTTTCTTCTTTATATATTGCCAAACCTCAGTTTTTAGAGAAGTAAAAGTTTTGACTTTCTTTTGCTTTTCCATAGTTAAACCCCAAGTATTTCTTCTTGTTTGCTTTATCTTGCTGTAAAAAGAAAATGGGATTTATATAATAATCTTGAAAGTTTATTAGCTACAGAGTTGTCAAATCCTTTAATATGTTCTCATTGAATTTTCAGGCCTCTATTAATAGTACAATCGGATAACTTAATCCATCTTTTGGTTAAAAGCCCCTTTCTAGTTCCCTTTACCACCATACTTCGCTATGGCTTCACAGTCTATTCTTATTGTAATTTCTGCTTTGTTGCATATAAAGAGCATGAAAGCTTCTAAATAATACATCACTACTAAAATTTCATAGTCCATGGAAGTCTTTGTATTTTCCTTATGCATATCTATAGATGGATTCCGAATTTTTAGGATTATATTTAGAAATTTTTCTAGATAATGTTCCTTCCCATCCTGATTCTCAGTTATCTATTTCAATTACTAGGTAATCAAAATCTAGAGGTAGGGTAAATACTGGGAGTTTGTTAACCATATATTTAATCTGTTTTATCAGATTTATATATAAAATATCTGTCTAGTTGTTTGTTATACAGAAGACTACTAATTTTTTCAATATCTTTTAAATATGGTCTTTGCATAATTTAGAAGTCTTAGAACTGATGGAAGGGTTTTTATATCCCATCTTATCAGGAAATTTCAGTATCTTTGTAGATATGAGATTGGAGAGAAAATTTTCCTTTTCAGTTTCTGTCCTAGAAAATCTGTGGTTGGTAGCTAGATTCATCTTGTTCCTATAAACTATCAATCCTTGTTTATAAATTAAAAACCATGTGAAGATGTGCAGAATGTTCTTTGATTTTGGAGAAAACTAACACATCATCTATGTATACACAAGTTAAAGAGGATATCCCTCTAAATATATCATTTATCTTTCTTTGCAAAATTTGTAGAGCTACCTTAAGTCCAAATGAAGGACAAGAGAATGCAATCCATTCTATAGAGTCTGGTTGTGTTTTAACTTGTCAAAATCCAGATTTCATATCAAATTTAGAATCCCATTTTGAATTCTGAATTTTGTTAAGTTGGTCTTTATATGGTATTTTATAACCGTCTTCATGGCAATTATTATTTAGACGTTTATAGTTAAACATCATTCTAGACTGACCTCTTTTTTGTTCTTCTCCTTTATTTACAATAAAATCATTAATTCTATATCTAGATCCAAACCGTCGTATGTCGTCAAGATTTATATATTGATTGATATGCATTTTGCATTTTTCCCCCAATTAGTCTATTTTAAATCTTGCTCTTTGATAGTGAGATCAGGATTAATAATGTTTAATTTACAATAAATCATGTCTTTTTCCCAATATCTATGATTTCCTGTCTAGAGGTTAAGGAGTCCAGAATGTTTTGAGTTTTTGATTAGATTTAATAAGTGGGATTTATAATGTCCTGTGGAACCTCATTGTCTTGGTCTTAAAATTCCTCTAAAAGATCCTTAGGGCTGTTATAACCAAATAAACCTAGTTTTTCTGTTGACTAGGACATTGTTTACAAGATCCTTCATGTTTACAGGAATAGTTTTGGGTAGTTGGATGGGTTTCACCACACTTACTAGCGCTAATCTCTAATGGATGTTCGGAGAGAATAGGGGCAATTACTAGAGTAAAAAGAAAGACCACATAGTCTTTAGTAAGTAATAATGTTTATGGGGGCAGTGGCCTTGAGAAAGTAAAATTGGAGCACTAAATGTGTCACAATTTGTATAGAAGCGGAGTTGAACATTTTTGACAAATTTATTGCAAGAAAGTTTTGGTCATCAAATTGGGTACCAAGTAATGGAGTGTCGGTGGATTTAATTAGATTGGTTGGTAGAAATGAAAGAAGAAGTGCTTCATCAATAGTTGAGTTTGTTGCTCCATGGTCTATAAGGGCACGCAGAGTGAGTTCATAAGTCGGGGGCTAGCGATATTGGGGGTGAACGTTATCATCTTTTGCTCCAATGTAGAGTGAATTCATCTCAACGTGGGACCGGTGACAAGGGACATTTGGCATGAATATTCAAATGTAGAGTGAGGTCATGTCCTTGAATATTCTTGGTGCATTGGACTCATATATCTTGAAATCCAATTTCAATATGAAATTAATCATATCTAAACTAGTTTAATTTTAATATTCAAGGTGAACTGGACTTGGATATCGGTCTTTGGCAATCTCATCTTCTGTGTTGAAGAGGGAGCAATGTGAGGAGAGAGAAGGGGACATTGGGAGAGAGAAGTTTTAAAATATATATAAATTTACTTAAAGCAGGTTGACTGTGTCATAATCAGCTTCCTATCCATATCTGTCATTTTCATTTTGTTCGAGCATCCAAGATTAAACACTTTAAACATCTTGTATATCTTGAGTATGCAAATGCAACATGCAATGTGGTTCGCATTTTATCAAAAGCTTTTCAATTTTCCTAAATCCTGAAGATCGATGGTCATAAGATTGATTTTGAGGAAAAACACACTATAAGTCAACTGAGTCCTAATGTATAACTGTTGGAATAAGTCAGTGAATTAGAGGGAAAACACACTAAGTCAATTGAGGCTGAGCATGTAACTTATCTCAAGCTCAGTAGGGGTCATTCATCATTGCAAATCCAACCAATTGGTGAGACTACTCATTTGGTTCTACATGATGGAGTTGTTGCAAGTTGTGACCCTAATCTTTTTCCCAAGGAAAATTGGTGACCCTCTTCGTCCAAGTGAATATAATCTTCTATGTTATCACTCCATCCTCCAAAGTGTTTTGCCAGCTTGGTTTGTTTACAAGGAAAGAGAAAGTAGAAGGGTGAGACAGAGTGGAAGGATCATAAAATTGTATATATATCATGGACCATATACATATTTGTGTTGTTTTCCTTCTGCCCTCTCCTTCCCATTCCTATCTCCTCTTAGCTTAGGTATCCATCCAAGTAGAGCAAGCCTCAAGGTTTATAACAAAAATGAACTAAAGGATATGATATTTGACAATCAGAACTATGAGACATTCAATTCACGTGACTCTATGAAAAATGACCTATGTCACTAAGATAGCAAGAGAACACTAGTTTCAAGGGCATGCCATCTTGAACTTGGTCTGTGAAGCCTTTGGTCAGACAATGAACTGTCCTGAAACAACTGCTTTTAATTTCTTTTTGGTGTCATCCAGAGGCAGAAACCATTGGTCAAACACTGAAGCTTAGATACTGAACTATCCTAGACCAACAACTCTTAATTCCCTTTCAATGAAAACCTTTCTCTTTCATAGAGTAGCAACCCCAAGCTGGCTGTGACAGTCAAAATTGGCAAAGGTTGGATATAAATTATATAACCAAGAATATCAAAGGATTAGATATCCCAAACAGCCAGAATTACTCAAAGAACAACAGGAGAATGTTTTTGGAATCAAGGGGATCACAAGGTTGACGGACTTGTGGACACATGGTCTAGCAATCAAGTTTAGCTAAGAGTAATATTCACAGATTTATTTTCTTGTTTTCAAATGACTTTTGCTCAAGAGGTTAGAAAATGGTGTTAAAGCATTGGAATTCTTGAAGTTTGATAATGAATAGCAGATATTGAGCGAGAAGATGTTATATATTAGGCATATGAATAAAGAATAATAGATATGTCATTGATTTACTTGATAAATCAATTTTTGTTGTTGTCATATTGGTTATCCATGAATTACTAAATTTGACATGCATCTATACTAAATGTATTACTCTTTCATAGGTTTTGAGATATGGGAGTTCACATAATTGTTCATCCACCAAATTGTTTTAACTCAATTAGTTTCCTTTATTGTATCTATTTTTCTGTCTCAGAAACGTTTTTATTGGTGCTTGGTTCCCTAAGAAAACCATCCCAATGAATTCTCTCGTTAGCAAATTCTTGTATATCTTCTAGAAATTATGCATAGATGTTTATGTTTAGTGCTTTGGATCTTTAACTGAATATTCAAATGATGCTAATATTTGTAGGAAGATGTACCAGAAGAAATATCAGGTTTGATTTCTCAGTTTTTGTCCTCATTACCGAAGCTTACTAAGAAGATCAAAGATGAGCCTATTCCAGAGCACATTCAGAGATTGTTTGACGAAGCAACCGATGACCATCAACACCATCACCACCATCACCATGATCATATATACCATGATCATATATATGGTGTTGATCAGGGATGGGGTATGTGATTCTTAGTATAGAAACTGTCACTGTGATTCCCACATAATTGCCCTTTTTAAAGTTTCTTTGTGTCTTATTTGGTAGACTGCAGTCTTCTCATTTTCCCTGCAGTTATTCGAAGTTTTCTTTTGGTTGAGATGCCTCCACCTTGTGGAGCAATTTCCGCTTGTTTCTATTACTAACACCACTAGTAGTGAACTAATGGGCCTAGAAATTGTGTTGGAAGTTGCAAGTTTTTCATTTTCCTTCTTTTTTCTCCTCTTGTTATTTTAAATCATCAATGTGGATCTTCTATTTGGATGAAAAAGACTGCTGATTACCTTATCCCTTGGACATAAAATAAAGTGACAATTGTTGTTATCGATATTCATTGGTTGGTCGATAAGATGAACAATGGAATATCGTAGGAGGTTGTCAGTGGATCGAGATGATTTTGTGAGCAAACAAACAAGGAAGAAAAATATGAGGAAGATAATTTAATATTTTTTTTCTATTTTCCTCCAGATGATAAATAGGAGGAAAAGATGTAAGCTAGGTGCTTTATACTAGGTGGGTGACACTCGAGAATTCGAGTAAATAGATTTTCCTTTATAAAAAAATTTAATAATATACCGTAATTGAGTTTTAGACTTTAGATCCTTGATTAATTAATGAGAAAATTTTCTAATAATATGTTGGAGTCTCAAACTTTAATTGATCGTTTGTATAAATTATTAATAAATTTTAAAATTATTTTCAGTGTGAATAGAAAAAAAAGACATTAACGTAATTCTATTTTTAGACTTTATTAAAATTAATTAGTAAAGGGATAGATTCTTAAGAGTCTTCATAATTCACCCTCATTGTAACACTCATCAATTTATTAAAAAATATGAGGTCCGTCACATACTCATTATAACTATATATCTCTTTCATCCATATTTAGGGGGTGCTTGGTTCAGGTAAGGGAATGGGAAGGAATGATTGCAAATATTATTGAAATGAGAATAATACCCATACCCCTCATATTAGTGGGAAATGACCCATTCCTCTATTTAGAGGAATGAATCCGTGTGTCCCACCTTCATTTCTCAAACCAAGCACAAGTTTAGTTTCATTCTCATTCCAAACCCCCCAAACAAGCAGCCCCTTATTTTAACATTAATCCTCATTATTTATGGGTCTCACAATCCATTCAATCATTTTAAAATTATATTATATTAAATAAATATATTTTAAAATATTTAATTTTTTAATAATAATTTTATTTTTTAAAAAATAATTTTATTGTTTTTAGAAAATAGTATTATTATTTAAAAAATAAAAAAAAATAGAGGGGTGTTAAATAGATATTATAATGCTCATTTAATGTAGATTCGTTACATTCTAGTGTCGGTCCCATGGATATGGAGGAAGGTATATGCAGGTATACATGCGTCAGACGCATGGTGGGGTAAATCTCATGTTGTCAGTTCCTGAGAATTAATCCTTGATTATTACGCCAGAGATGTCATGCGTGCATGGAGGTATTATAATACTCATTAAACATTCCATGGTTGATGCCCTAATAAAATAGTAAGATAATGTCATTTATTAAAAAATTTCCTATAGTTTCACTGGGAATTCATTACAATGAACGGCCAAGATGCACTCCTCACATCCAACGATCACGGAATCATAGCCAAATCGACGGTTCAGATAAACCCCCTGTAACTACCCGATTCGCCCACAATGGACGGTCCAGATTTATTCCCTACAATAACATCGCATCTACCCAATCACATCACTCAAACCTTCCGTTCCATCTACTCGTTAAAACTACCCAAGATATTACCAGTCTGCTGAATGGAGAATAAACCGGGACCCACGGTTCTCAGCAATGGCGTTCAAGAAGTCCGAGCGACAATAATTCGGAACCAACTGCGAATTATCGTGTACTCCGCAATATAAATATAACGTTATCATATATCGGTTCTCGCCGCCGACCCTCTTCGCCTGCACCGCCCCAATCGACCCCTCCCTCTCTTTCTATATCTCTCACAATTTAATCCCCCTTTATTATTATTTTTTTTATTAAAGCTCAATTTCCACCCGCCCTCCTAAAATCCTTGTTTCAAATCGATCGATTTAAACCCCGCGTCGGGTTCCATTCCATGGCGTTCCACATCGCTTGTCCGCTCACTTGGTAACCCCCGCTCTCTTTCCTCCCTCGCCCCCTTCCCCCACGTCGCGCTCTCGCCCTCTCTCTGGCTGGCCCTTTCGATCTAATCCTTGCTTTTGACTTGCAGCCGCCGGATTTGCGACTGCGATCTGGGATTCGACTCTGCGCCGCGGCGCGAGGCTTTGGCTGCGGAGATCGACGCGCTCGAGGAGTTCTTGAGGGATCCATGGGCCGTTCGCCCTGCCGCCGAGGAGGAGGAGGTGGAGGAGGAGGAAGAAGAGGGGGAGAAGGGTGTTGTCCAGGTCTGGGCCCCCCGTGTGGCGCCGCCCGCAGTGGCCGCCCCATCCGTGGCGGCGGATGATGCCGGCGCGGGCGACGAGGTTAAGCGTGCGGTGCTGCAGCGGCAGGCGCTGGCTGCTTCCTTGGCAGCGGAGGATTATGTTCGGAGGTTGGAGACGGGTGGTGCAGCAGTAAGTTGTCGATCTGAGTTGGGGATGATAGATTTCGTCGCTTGATTCAAGCAAAGTTGGATTTCTTTACTGGTTTCGTTAATTGAGAATTGCGCTAACTTTTTGTTCTTCGAGAGTTTTGCATATATGTTTGCTTAAGTTTTCTCTAACAGTTACTAGAACTGAAAAAAAATAAGTTTGTTTATTGTTGCTCATCATTCCTCAATTTTGTTGATATGCTATACGCATCTAAATCTTATCTTTTCTCATTATAATTCGTCATTTTTGTTTCTTATGTTTGGAGATATTTCTAATTTGGTCAATTGGGATCGACATTAGACATATGAAGGCTAGGCGAAAAGATTACAGTGTCCTCACTTCTTTATTGCATGGTTTATACCTTGACCTTCATTTCCCTAAATGATTTTATCATGTCTGAATAATGTATTAGTAATTATTTCTTTAACATTCTTCACACACAATGGAATTGCTATTTTTTCAGTTAGTTGGATCTTATTATATTTCATTTATTCAGAATTTATTTAAATAAATAGAGCTTCAATCTTCTCTACTTCATCATATGTTGATGACATAAAGAAATCAAGGGGAAAAAGTTACTGGGCAGTTTAGAGAAAATTTGGCTATTGAGAGTTAAGGAATCATGAATTTGTCTGTACCGTTATATAAACTGGGATAAAATAAAAAAAAAAATTAAATAGGTAAAACTGCAGCTCCATTTGAGATTTGCATTTAAAAGTTTGGAAGAGTTTAGGATATCAAGGAGGAAAAGTTTGTGGTGTGAATATTATAATCCTTATAGAGGATAAAGTTTCATTACATAATCCTTATTATTGCTCATGTCACATTAAGTTGTTTGTGTATGCTTTTGTATTTATTGTTTCTAATTAATATGAAAAGCCTAATAGGTAAGATTGCTTTTGCTATACCAGGAGGCACCAGCAGAAGCAGCTAACAACCTTGATGGAGAATATCAAGGGAACTCTGCTGTGAAGGTCATGTGCCGTGTATGTTTTTCTGGGGAACATGAGGGAACTGAGAAAGCTTTGAAAATGCTGTCTTGCAAATCATGCAACAAGAAGTACCACAGAAGTTGCTTAAAAACATTGTCAGAGCATAGAGGTTTTTATCCACTACTCCATGCTGCATTAGGAACATTTGGCCTTCATTTCTTTAACATCTAAAAATATTCTGCAGATTTATTTGATTGGAGTTCATGGTCTTGCCCCGCTTGTCGCATTTGTGAGGTACTTCTTTTTCCTGCTCTTAGTTGGTAGGTCAAGTTTTTGCCAACAATAAGAATGAGTTTATGAGCATTTATGCTCTGTATCCTGAGCTTCTTACTCAAACTTCATTTGATGTCTTTTAGTCTAAGAACTTGTTTAATAAACAGGGCAAGTTCCATTGGTAACTAATTAACTATAGGTTGCTAGCTTACACATTGTGGCCTTATCAGTATCTAGTGCTATGGTGACGTATTATAGGCTGCAGATATTATATCTTCATGTTAGTCTATTGCACTTATTATGCTTTCTGGTGCATTGTCCTTTAGTTTTTTATGCAATGACATATGTGAATTTTGATTGGTGACATTGATGTTAAATAAGACTGTATTTGAAAAAGCCTCTTGTTGCTTAAGGAAAAATTCTGATTGTTCTATCCATGTTATGGTTGTCCCTTCAACTCTGTTACACATCCATTTTTCATTTTCTAAATGCTTACATAACTATTTTGATCTTTCATGTCATTGTTGCCTAACATTGGCTAATTCAACGAATATAATTTTGGCATAATATTAATTTGGAGAATGATGCTTATATATTGTTAACTTGCCCAAATGTGACAAGAAACCCACACTTTGACTCTTCATACTTGCATGCATTGGATTAGCTTTTAGACCTAACTTAATGGAAAAAATGTTTTGTTAGAGTCAGTATGCAGATTGTTTTATATGTTTGTGTTTAACAAGTTAATCCCACAGATTGATAAACAAGGGGATTGACTCCCTCCTTGCTTGTACGGGATTAACTTGATAGACCATACAGTTAAATATAAACAACTTGTTAGAATCAGTTGGCAGATAGTTCTACCCTTGTATGTTTGTGTTCTTCAAATTGTTTGTTTGATTAGGCCAGTTGCCTTCTGATTACCTTGTTCTTCATTTACTTACCAGATTTGCAGAAGAACTGGTGATCCTAATAAACTAATGTATTGTAAAAGATGTGACGGTGCTTATCACTGTTATTGTCAGCGTCCACCACACAAGGTATGTGTGCTATGTGCTGATTTATGTTCAATTCATAGTTTTCTGTGTTTGAATGATAGTTCAAGAACTGAATTTGCAGAATGTTGGTCGTGGACCTTATTTGTGTCCAAAACATACAAGGTGTCACAGCTGTGGTTCCAGTGTACCTGGAAGTGGTCCTAGTACAAGGTGCTTTTGGTGTTATTTGCTCTTGATTTAGGTTCCTGGAATAGTTTTCAATACCTTTTTGTTGAATCACATCTGACACTTATCTGTTGGAAAGTTTTTCCTGTGTTAACATGTGAAACTGTTGTGACACAGGTGGTTTTTAGGCTACACCTGCTGTGATGCCTGTGGTAGATTGTTTGTGAAAGGAAACTACTGTCCTATTTGTCTAAAGGTACCTTTGTTGTTGAACACATTACTTTGAAAAAAATGGGTACTTTCTTCCATGATGTTTATATAATACTTCTCTTAGAAATTATTAGTCGTACAATATAATAATCATATTGATCTTAATGTTTACACTTTGTTATTATCTGTTTTTTTCCCTATCCTTCATTTATTTATAATTACAGGGTCTTAGTGTGCTTTTGAGTATGATGCTCTTGCAACCTATAGCCATAGTGGAGAAAAAGATTATGCGAGACAAAAAGGGGTGAAACAATTTTGTTTTTAAAATCAATTTGGTTCAGGAAGATCAATTACATATCCTATTTATTTAAATAAGACAGCTAATGGAGAAAGGAGGAACTTGGGTATGCATGTCAGTTTTGTTAACATATATCAAATTAATTAAGGATATGTATAATAATCCAAATACTAGTATTAGAGCTACTGAGAATGTAAGAAATTATTTTCCTATCACTATATATTTTTTAAATTAGCACTAGATGAACTTACACAGCTTATCAATCAAGATAGATCTCATTAATATATGTTATTTGTAAATAATATTATGCTAATTAACAATAGTATAAGTAGCTTAAATTTGAATCTTGAGTCCTCGGGGCCAAGATGCTGCGGTAGGACATCCAGGTTGTCACCCAGGCACCCATGGTTCGAACCCCACTACGACGTATTTGCAGGAATTTTTCTTCCAAATGGGGGGCCTAACCAAAGGATGCTGGGTTTCTGGGCTGGCCGCCGCGCGCGCTTCCCGATTTACCCTGGTGATCGGTGGGAAACTTCTGTGGGGCTGGGCTGGTCACCCCCAAAGATAGTCAATGAGGCTAACTGGGATTATCATTTTAAATTTGAATCTTGAAATATGGAGAGGAACTTTGTGCATTTGTCATGTGCCCCTTAGGCTTAAAGATACAATTTTTTTTAATAAAACCATGATATAACTGATCCTACTTTATTGAATAGATTGTTGGATAGTTAGGAGCAACAAATGGAGAGTCAATTTAGTAGAGATGATAATGTTAAAATAAATATGCAATGTTACTAGAAAAATTAAAAAATAAAAATAAAACTATTTTAGGGAGCAATTAAATGCAACTGTACTAGATTATAAAATTAGAAAAATAGGTTAAGGCAGAGTGAACATTCAAAGAAATCTAAAAAAGACTAATAAATTCTATAGTTAGACATGTCGAATTAGTAATATTAAAGGTCTAACTTTTAAATGGCAGAGGAAGACCCAAAAAACTTTGATTAATATGATTAAAATATTTTAGAGAGATTTGAATATTAAAAACTGATATAGCCTTGGTTATAGTTCAATGGAGGGATAAGATCTATATACTTGATCATAAATAGTTGGGTTAACATGGTTCTCTGAAGATGATGAACCTATAGTCATAATGTCATTGTTTGGAAGACATAATCAGTTATCTCTGAATCATTAGATGGAATTGTCAAAAAAAATTTCGTGTGTGGCAGATATCTGAGCTGGGCACATTCTTAGCAGTAAGTAGGCTGATGGACCTATGTGTCCCTATATAAGGAACTACAGATTTTCTCGTGAAGGCTTTCAGCACTATGAAAGAATTTTCTGCTTTCTAGTAGTACCTTTGCTAACATTCATTAACTGAAACCTTTCAGCCATTGGACCTTCTATAACCTTCTTCTAATGATTCATGCTTGTCCTATTATGTATGTTACCTTATTTGGTACCTATTTGCTATCATTATCTGCAAAAATGCTTTGGAATTGGATCATGTCAAAGATAAACAGGAGACTGAAATATTTCCTTCTTAACAAGATATGAGTATAGTAGCAAATAATCTTAAATAAAGGAAGTAGTGGTTTTGTTTTTAGATGACACACTATGTTCTGAAGCTGTACTTTAAGTAAAATTTCTATTTCTTGGCAGGTTTTGTAGTGGTACCAAATCAGATTGATTGTTAATGAAAAGCTAGATTAAAACTGATATTTCACCTTTTTAATTTCAGGATCTAGTTGAAAAAACCTGTGTTTACTCAAGAACGTTTAATACCGAGGGATTAATGTCAGGAGATCACCTGCAATAATATCTGAAGTTTTTGTTGCTTTTGTAAAACAATATCTGGGACCATGATTAGTGTCAGGGATCAGTAGCATTTGGGTCACCAAACACGAACATGCCCCTTCAAAAAATGTGTCACTTAAAGGGTCTTTAGAATTATATACTAGTTTATTATATGCTTTCCTATTTCAAGTGTGAAGCCTTAGGTGTTTGATTTCGGCATGCTTACCCCTTTTTTACACAGTTCTAGACTCGTTATGGTAACGGTCCTTGAAAATGTTTTAGAAGTGTGATATTATATTTAACTAAGTTCTGTTAATTGTAATATTTGCTTCAGTGATGGAATTATATGATTATCTGTTCCTTTTAGTTTATTTCTTCATCCTGTATGCTTTAACTAATACAGTCTATTCATATATGTTATCCACTCTTGAGGTTTTGTTAACTTGTTCTTTCAATGTCATTTGTTATCCTTGCTCTTGGATTTTTGTTATCTTGTTCTGGCAATACTATTTGTGTGAATTTTTGTGTTAACTTTTACATATATTTCTTGTCACCTCAATTTTAATGATGTAACTAATTTATAGGTCTACAGAGATTCTGAAACTATACCGATGGTTTGCTGTGATGTTTGTGAAAGATGGGTCCACTGCCTATGTGATGGCATCAGGTGTGCTCCTATGTAACTTTAGTGGTGTATCATCAACCAAATTAACATGTTGTTGTATGCACTATATCATACATATGTATGTTGTATGCAAACACATTTCTGATCAACATGTTTGATTATAAAAATTTAGTAATGTCAAAAAATGAGTTGCATCTAGTCTACTATATAATCTATCATACTAAGTAATCAATATAAACAAAATCTACATCAACCGTTTAACAATTAAATTAATCATCCTTAGCAATTCATATTTCATATTAATTTTCCTGTGAATATAAGTAATAAATATAACAACATAACCAACTTATACAATTTATATAAATGAAATTTGAATATTCATTTAGCGATACTCAAAATATGCTTCTTGATTGTGTTGAATACAAAAAATCTTTTTTGTCTCGAGTATATTTCTTGTTTGTTTAGCAGAATTTATTTAATCAAACTGATAATAACTGGGAGAATTTATTAACAAATCATTGAATAATTATACCAGTATAGTTTTATGCAATAAATGGATGCAATGAGGGCCCTTCACTGTATGATCATATCCAGCTCTGTAAGTGACTCATGCTGAGGCCTTTATAAACAACACATGTACCCAGTCATTTTCGTAATATGTTTCTTCATAGCATCACTTATTTGAAAGATTCTCATAAGGGCTTCTCCATTTTTTCTGGTTACTATGAAGGCCTCTGTGATCATATCTTATCAACCTTATATTGACATGAAATGAACAATATAATAAACATCTGGACTTGCTTGTTGACCAACTCCTTTATTTTTGCTTCGTTTAATGAGATACGAATGTTAACTGGAATATACATCAGTAATTGCAAGATGTTTCATTCAGATAACTTAGTATTTATCTTGTATTGTCAATCTTGGATTTTTCATGAGTAGCATTTAATTGTGAATCCTTCCATAAACTTAGTTTTTGATACAGATAACAAGAGGTAGGCTTTATTGTTGCTGCTATTTTTGAAACAGCTAGATGGAGCAATGAATGATTTAATCATTGTGATTGAGTTCCAGGCTTTTGGCAACTTTCCTGATTTGCAATTTATTTTACCATAAACTTGTGTAATGTCCAGTGCATACCACCATGTCTCATGTTGGAGGACCTTTCTTTTCATAGATAATGAGAACTCATGTTTTAGCATTTCCTTTTTCCTTGTTATGCAGTGATGAAAAGTATCAGGAGTTCCAAGCAGATCAAAATTTACAATATCAATGTGCTGCATGCCGTGGTGATTGTTACCAGGTATTATCTGTTGTTTGCTAGACTTTACTTTTATCATGCTTGGTTTAATAGTCTTACGTCCCCGGCTATGATTATGTTGATCAGGTCACAAATATAGATGATGCAGTGAAAGAACTTTGGAAGAGGCGAGATATTGTTGATTGTGATTTGATAGCAAGTTTGAGGGAAGCTGCTGGCTTGCCTTCCAAGGAAGAAATAAATTCAAACTTTCCTTACTTGGATAATGAGCAAATTGGTCCAATCCTACATAAAAATGATGGTATCAAATCCCTAAAGTTCTCATTGAAAGGGATTAATGATAAATTTTCAAAAGAACATGAGAAGATTGTCTCAAACAAGATGCAAGCAAAGAAAATGGGATATCAGATTAAGTTAAATGGTAAAACAGAAGATCCTAAACTTGAAGGACAGAATGAGTTGACATCACTAGAGAGAAGTTTAAGAAATCAGAACGTCAGTGAGATAAACTCCTTCATAAATGGTGGTTCAGATATAATTTCATCCTCCGCCTTACCTAAACTCAAAATAAAGAGCAGCAAATCACAAGGTCTTCGTTTTAAGGAATGTTCTGCTAAAAGTACAATTGAGATGGAGACAACAAGAAGTACTAAGCTTGTTATACACATTAGCTCAAAAAACAAAATTCCTGCATCCAGTTCCCCAAGATCTGAAACCTCAAGCTGTCATATGGATCAAGACTTGATTACTAACTTTGGTAAATTTTCTATGTTCATTCTGTTTATCTTCTACACTTGAAGCTCATGAACTATTCTAATGCAGTTATAAATTTGACATATTTTCATATTAATTAAAATTGTGATAATTTTTGTTCTTATTTCCACTGAGCATACATAAGCAAATAGCTGTTTCCTTCTTTCTGTGTTTTACGGCATAATAATTGAAATATGGCTTTCACGATGCCTACATGGACCTTGAGTTGTGTTTGTCTTTTATGCATTTCTTCAGCTTGATTAGTCTGCTGTTTTTCATAATTTCTAAGCAGGTGGTGATGATGCAATCAAGCACAAGGTGACAGATAGCGAGGATGACCATAATCATACTGTCCAACAAGATACCACAGACGGTAATGCAGACAACCATTTGAGAAGTTCAAACCCTGGAAGTAAAGAAAACAGTCCAGCAAAGAGAGCTAAAGTCAATGAGAATCTCCAGAAAATTAATGGTGGTTTCCCTGATGAATGTCAACTTAATGCTAGAAAACATGATCCATCAATGGGCAAGAAAAGGAATGAGAGAAGCCTTTCTTCAGAAAATGAAACCATAGAACAAAGTGAAGACATTATTCAGAAGAGTAAAAGGAGGGATATATCTAACAAGTCTGAGAAGGGCCACAGTGGAACTTCTCTCTCAAAGTTTACCTCGAGTTCCTGCCCAGATACGAAGCCGTTCTTGAAACTCAAGTTTAAGAGTCCATATTTTGAACAGAAAAGCTCCTGGGCTCCTACAGGAGACGAAGACAACTCTGTTAAGGGACAGAGATCGACAAGGAAGAGGCCTTCAACCGATAAGAATGGGTGGATGGGAAATGAAAAATTATCAAAATTGCATCTTGGTATCTAATGTCTGGAACAACTTATGAAGCTTGGATATTGCAGAACCTGGGTATGCATGCACCTATCTTATCATATCTATGATAGTTTAGAAATTTTATAAATATGTTTCTAGCATTTAATCACCTTACCATCGGTGTGATTCAGAACGCCACCTGTTTTAATGCCTATAGAAAGCAACTAGCAGCTTATATAAAATGTGAGATATGCCATGTTTATTTATTTAATTCGTTAATATATTTTATGATTTTCACAATCCTTATGACATGGTTTCTGCATTCTGTTATTCAAGCAACATAGATTTATGAATGGCCTCTGCTTTTTATGCAGGAATCGTGAAGTGGGTTATTGATGTCAGCCAAGGAGTCACTTCATCATCATCTTCATCTTTATCTCTCTTTTTGGTGAAGCATGCACATCCATGGAGATCCGTAATCCAGGAGCCGGTAATCCAAGTGATTCGTTTTGGTTCCCAGTAAAGTAAATCAAAGGAGCTCTTGAAATCAGGAGCTCTTGGATATGAAGCTCTTTGGATTTGATAGCCTGATGCATCTAATTGTTCCAGGGTTCGCCTTCTATGTAGTTGAAAAAACACTCGTCTTCTAAACAAATTATTTTGTAGCGAAGTTTTAAGACTGTCTCAGCAAATCTTGTAACACCTGGTTAGTTATTTGCAGATTATTGGAAGTTCTCAGTTAACAGTTTGGCTATTTTCTCATCTAGAAACCGCAGGTTTAAGGAACACCTAAGAGGTCCTAGTAATTCTAGTATCTAGCAGGAAATAGAGGATCCTATTATCTACAGCGTTCGGATCACTTGTTGTGCTAGTCGTTCGCCGTGATCACTCGTGTTAAGGCGATTTGCTCACTCTAGTGTCTCCGTCAGTCCGCTCAACATGGAAGAGGGGTAAGAGAAGAAATCATGATTGAATTTAAAATATTCTGAAAAAAATTAGAAAATTTTATAAATAATTAAAGATCAAATATAATATTTTTAAAAGTATAGGGAGTAATGAAAAATAGATAAATGAACTTCCACAATTAATGCTCCCCGATTCGTGTGGTACTCTTGCTTCGGCGGGTTTCGTTGGCGAATCCCAGCAGGCGCGGCACCGCTTGTCCGCTCGCTGGTTGGGCTCGCTTCCCCCATCCGCAGCTGTTTCAGGACTCGATTCGAGCCCTCCATCGCTGTCCATGGCGGCCTCGACGCCGGCGGCGGGCGTGGAATCGAAAATCCGCATCCCGGGATTCCAGGGGCTCCAATCGTCCGTATTGGTTCCTCTCGGGAGGGAAGTCGGTCCTTTTCCAATCGGACGCTCTTCGAGGTCTTCCTCCGTTATCAGAGCCGTCTCCACGGTGAGACCGGTTTGTTCACACACACCCACACACACACTATGAATTTGTTGAATGTGTGGGATATCTGAGTAGCTTCTGGAATAGGTCCTTCAGTCGGATGTACCCAATCCATAGATCATGCTAAAAAAAAATTGTGTTCCAGAACCTATGCTCACGTTAGTGGTAACAGAGCCTCATGCATGTAGAATGTCCTTGAAATCAATGGCCAGAGTCGTTTCACATTAGCAACCGACTAGTGCATTTCTTTGAGATATTGCTGTTGAGACATCCTGGACCAACATCTGTTGGATTTCTCGTCAGAGGATAGCTTAGCCTATCACACTTTATGTCGCAGGATCTGATAGCTTTCATGCTTTTGAGAAATGATGTTCCATTAACCAAGTGAGTGTTGTTTAGGAATCTGCTCTGAGCTTGAATTCCTCTTTTGAGTTTTGACATTGTTGGCTTGGCATTTGTAATTTAGGAAAGTGTGTTTCATGGTTAATACTTGATTTAAATTACTAAATTAGTCTTGTTGATTTTGCAATCTTTTCTGGAAATTTAGCTAATTAATTAGCTTAAGAATACTTGCAGAAAGTGAATAACTATCCTGATGAGAAGTCCTTGGCTTTTAATATACTTTCATGTTGAAGTACGGATGTGAAAACATAAATATGTAGCCTTCATATATGGATAAAGAACATTGACTTTTCAGATAGAATAGGAAGTTTTCTTCTTTCTAATAGACAAAACTGTTTCCCTTTTTTTGTCACTGTGAGTATAAGTGTATCTTTCTCACCACCAGTTAGTGCATATGCATACTAGATGGCTGTCTTCCGAAGGATATATGATACTGACATTTCGGAGTACATTGTTTGCTTTTGTTGGTGCACGAATCCTGATTATCCTTTTGATATGTTTGGTGTTTTATTTTTCTAGCGTATAAAGCCGGATAATACTGAAGTAAAGCGGAGCAAGGTTGAGTTGTTTAAGGAGCAAAGCAACTTCCTTAGGTTTCCTTTAAATGAGGAATTGCGCTCAGAAGCTCCAAATATAAATGAAGCTGCCACTCAGCTAATCAAGTTTCATGGGAGTTATCAACAGACAAATAGAGATGAACGTGGTGCAAAGTCCTACCAGTTTATGCTCCGTACTAAGAATCCTTGTGGGAAAGTCCCAAACAAGCTCTACTTGGTTATGGATGACCTGGCTGATGAGTTTGGAATTGGTACTCTCCGTTTGACCACTAGGCAGACATTTCAATTGCATGGGATCCTGAAGAAAAACCTACAAACTGTGATGAGTACTATTATTAAGAACATGGGATCAACACTTGGTGCATGTGGCGATCTTAATAGGAATGTATTAGCCCCTGCAGCACCATTTGTGAAAAAAGAGTATGTTTTTGCACAGGTGACTGCAGAAAACATTGCTGCTCTATTGACACCTCAATCTGGAGCATATTACGATTTGTGGGTAAATGGAGGGAAAATTTTGTCAGCAGAGCATCCAGAAGTAGTGAAAGCCCGCAATGATAATTCTCATGGAACCAACTTCACTGACTCACCTGAGCCCATTTATGGCAGCCAATTCTTGCCTCGAAAGTTTAAGATTGCTGTGACTGTACCAACAGACAACTCAGTGGATATCCTCACCAATGATATTGGTGTTGTACTAGTTTCTAGTGACGATGGAGAACCTCAAGGCTTTAACATCTATGTGAGAATTTGTGCTTCTGTCTTTGACTCGCAGTTTTTTTTTATTACCAATTTTCTCCTGTTTAAGAATTAAATTTGTAGGTGGGAGGAGGTATGGGAAGGACTCATCGAGTTGGGACAACTTTTCCTCGTTTGGGAGAACCACTAGGCTTTGTCGCCAAAGAAGATATTTTATATGCTATAAAAGCTATTGTTGTTACTCAAAGAGAAAATGGGAGGAGGGATGATAGGAAGTATAGTCGAATGAAATATTTGATTAGCACGTGGGGCATTGAGAAGTTCCGCAGTGTTGTTGAACACTATTATGGTAAGAAGTTTGAAAAATTCAGAGAATTACCTGAGTGGGAATTCAAGAGTTACCTTGGATGGCATGAACAGGTTAGCTTCAGTTATATTAATTAATCCATGGTTATCGTTTCGGGTACTTCTTCAGTTCTTAATTTGAAATGCTTGATGATATTGCATTCGTTTGCAACTATATTATCTAGCTTCTCTAGCTTTCTCAAATGTTTTAATGCATTTCATGGGCAGGGTGATGGTGCAATGTTTTGTGGACTGCATATCGATAATGGGCGTATAGGCGGGAAAATGAAACAAACTTTACGAGAAATAATTGAGAAGTATAAACTGAATGTCCGAATTACACCAAACCAGAATTTGATCTTGTGTGATATTAGACGTTCCTGGAGAAGACCTATCACCACAGCTCTTGCCCAAGCAGGTTTACTGGTATAGTTTGTTTCTTCTAGAGGCTTTAACTATTACATTATCTTATATATAACTAGAATGAGTTAGGTAATTTGGGTGTATGGATTAGCTACACGGAAAGAAAAATCTTATTATTGTCTTTCCATGTCGATAGGAATTCATAGTTTTAAATTCTGCATTCCTATTGGTAAATATTGTCAAATAACAGTTGCCCAGATACGTTGATCCTCTTAATATAACTTCCATGGCTTGCCCTGCTCTACCACTATGTCCGCTTGCAATAACAGAAGCTGAGAGAGGGATTCCAGAAATTCTCAAACGGGTTCGAGCTGTTTTTGATAAGGTGATCACAGTTATTTTAATATTTTTCTGTTAATTTCCAAACTGTCATCTTTTTCGACTATTGTGATTTGGTAACATTTTTTCTTTCTTTCTTTCAGGTTGGCCTCAAATACAATGAGTCCGTAGTGATAAGAGTGACTGGATGTCCCAATGGCTGTGCCAGACCCTACATGGCTGAACTTGGACTTGTTGGGGATGGCCCCAACAGCTACCAGGTGATTGAATTTGAAATATGTCTCATTGATAAGTGAGGGGGAACCACACTCAATGCATTAGATAATGGATCAAATTATCCTCAATGCAGATTGGTATTTGCTTAATAAGATATTGTACAATGATATTTTGATTCTCTAAGAACTTGTTTCTAGTCATTGTTTCTGTATCCTTCCTGTCTTTGTCCAGTACTTCACTTGCAAGTAAATTCAAGACTTACCCTTCACAAAATGAACATAGGTGTACCAACAAAACTGACCACATTTGGACTTGGAAGACAAGCTACTATCTACTTAACAGACAGCTTTCTGATGTTTTCTGCTTGTTCAAATAGATCTGGCTAGGGGGAGCACCTAACCAGACTACACTGGCAAAGAGCTTTATGGATAAGGTGAAGGTCCATGACTTAGAGAAGGTATTCGAACCCCTGTTTTACTACTGGAAAACAAAACGGCTCCGTGGTGAATCATTTGGCAACTTTTCAGTTAGGATGGTGAGTCCAATTAATGATCTTTGTGATTTGGAACAAGATTTTCTTCACAAGCATTGCTTCTCACGTCACGCCAATGTCTTCTCCCTTCAAATTAGGGCTTTGAGAAATTACAGAAGCTGGTAGAGAGGTGGGAAGGCCCTGTGGAGCCAGCATCAAGATTCAACCTAAAACTCTTCGCAGACCGGCAGACATTTGAGGCGATGGCAGAGCTTGCAAAGCAGCAGAACAAATCGGCTCACCAGCTCGCCATGGAGGTCATTCGCAACTATGTTGCTGCCCAGGGCAATGAATCAGATGGACACTGAACATCATCTAAGTGTCTTCTAATGGCTATGATATTTCAAGTAATCAGATGGGCACTGCCCAGGGCAAATCGACGCTGGTACTAGCAAAGGCAATGTAACAACCTGTCTCTTGCTAGCTGTGTTCATGTAAAAAAGGTAACTCACGCTTCAAATCAATTTTCCTTCCACATTTTTCATTCAGTTTTCTGACATTTGCACTCTCTTCAACTTTTGTAGTCAATCACAAATTGGCTCAGTGCTTACCCCTGTAAAACCCCAAATTGTGCTTTAATTTTAAGCTTGGTATCTGAATGACTGCAGCCATGTGCCAAATGCTCTTTTCGGTTAGTTTTGTTTATGAATCATACACCAACTGTTTAAGATTATTTGCAATTGTCTATCCTTCAATTGGGCTCTATGCATAGTTCAATCACTAACATACTTATGTTTATTAACTTTTTAATATTATTGATTAATATTTTCTTTAATTTTCTTTTATCCATTATATTTCCCACTCAACCCTTGTAATAATAAAGTGTGGCCTTCCGAGCTGGAACTCGGTTCCGCTACATCCAACAGCCATGGTCCAATGAGGAGGAACTCTAGCGTGACTTCTTTTAGCATAGAGCATTGAGAATCCACATGTAATGCCCACTATAATTTTGCAGAAAATAAAATCTCTCTCTCTGTTTTTTTAACAAAGTCTAACTTTGAAGAGGTCTATAATTAGTCTTTAAAAGTCTTTTGCATCATAGCCTGTGAATGTAAATTAATCATTAGTGTCAATGAACAAAAAACATGAATTTGTTCAATCATTAACAATGTGCAACTGAAACAATTTTTATATTTTTAATCAAAGAAATTAACTACTGAGCTCCAATCTGTTCAAAAGCTTATAGGCATCAACAACCACTGTGAATGCCGCCTTGCTTGCCAATGCGTGAATTATAGTGTTCCATGAGATCGTATCATAGTTAGTCATGCAGTTCAAAACTCTCCAACTATCAGATATGAAGTAAATTAACTCGACTATAATCTTTAAAATCATTTAAAAAAATAAAATAAAATAGACCCGTTAGCTACTTTAGTTGTTTTCTAGTATTGGTCCTATGGATATGAATAGAGATAAATGCATGTAGCATTTTTCATTTTCTGAGAATCAACTCTTGACTATTATATCAAAGATGATGTTATGCGTTTACCATTTGTGCTACGTCCTGATGGTTTCTTTAAAATCTTTTTAAAAAATATGATACGGGGAGTGTTGGAAGTCTTCAAGTGTGTTAAGAAAGTTAATAGTCCTACTGAGCTAGAAGTCAAAGTCCAGATGAGTCAACCCGATCGAGCTATCTGAGATAAGAGAGATGACCAATTGGACGATCAACTCCACTCGGTCCCGCTGACTCGACGCCTTGCGCATCTCCATTCGGCCTATCCATTTGCAATGAAGATGATAGACCAACATTAAGAATCTCCTCCAGTTGATTCACCCGACTACAGGGGCTCAACTCCCTCGACTAACTGCTTCACTCAATCAGATTAGCTCGCTCGACTCCTCCAGTCGGTCCATTTGACTCCAAGGATGAGCTCTCCTGACTCCTCCCAAATGAACCGACATTAAAAATAACTTTCAAAGGTACATCCGACTTCAAGAGCCCAGCTCCTCTGACTCTCCCAAGTGAACAGACATTAATGCTGGTCAGGAATATCCTTGACCTCCATTCAAATCCTCTTCTTCCCCTTCTTGTAGAGTTTGGAGACTCATGAACCGAAATATCTCTGACCTCCATTCGAATCCTTTTCTTCCCCTTCTTGTAAAGTTTGGAGACACCTGGTGATCACTCCTCTTTCTTCGAGGTTCCTTCTCTACCTTACCGATTTCGCAGACTCTCTTGGCGTTCGTTCTCTTTCTTATAGACTTCAGTTTCTTTGGTGATCGACCCCTCTTTCTTCCATGTACGATGACCTTCCTTCTCTTTCTTACCGACTTTGTAGACTTTCTTGGTGATGGACCTCCTCTTCCTTCTCTTTGTTAAAAACTTTGAATACTTTCTTGGTTATCGACCCCCTCTTTCATCATAGAACGACCTTATCAACGCAGACGACAACTCATCGATTACTCAGAGCATCCATAGCTGGAGCTCCCACTATGAGCTGACATCTCTTAAAAACCTCCCGCCCATAGTGGAGGGAGATTTTTCGATTTAATCGAAGAAGCGACTCCGTGGTTAGGGATGTAAATAAATCAAATGATTCGCAAGCTATTCAGAGCTCAATTCGATAAAAAGCTCATTCGAGTTCATTCGTTTAACTTATCGAGCCGAGCTCGAGCTTGATTTCGAGCTCGACAGTTTTATCGAGCCGAGCTCGAGCTTAAGGATATTCAGCTCGTGAGCTCACGAACATGTTCGTTTATAGGCTCACGAGCTGGGACTCGAGCTTGGCTCGTTTAAAAGGCTCGAGCTCGGCTCATTTAAAGGTCTCGAAAATATGTTTGTTTATGTGAACTCGAGCTCAGCTCGTTTAAAGGGCTCGAGAACATATTCGTTTATAAGCTCATGAACACGAGCTCGAGCTTAGCTAGATTAAAGGGCTCGTGAACATGTTCAATGGTGTGTTGAGTTTGGAAGTTTAATGTAGTAGTTTGGGATCTTCAATGATGTGTTGAGTTTATATTATTTTAGTTGTTAGGTTTGTTAAATATTTATTCAAATGAGTTTTTGAGCTCGCTTAACAAACCTGAAAAACAAGCTGATCCGGCGGTAAGAACGGGGGACCTCCCTTCCGGGGAGTCAATGCCACGTGGAAGTCAAAAGGTCAAATGGCCAATCAGACAACGGGTATGTCCGACTGGCCGACCGAGTTCTAAATGGAAGCAAAGGCACCCGGCGGGGAGTCGGGGTCCGACGCTCGGGTTGAACA